>NC_056726.1:152186573-152196573 GCF_019279795.1 Protopterus annectens
TGTTTCAAGAAAAATAAGAAATTCCATATTCCTCCTGTGCTATTACCTGCACTAGTCTCTTGAAACCAACTTGCCTGTGGAAAGAATCCTATCAGAATCACTTCAGTGGCATCTAACAGCTTAATTTCCCTGCATCCTGTTTCAAGAAAAATAAGAAAGTATGTCACTGGTCTCCATAACCTGCTAAGAACATTGTAAACTATTGTATACCTTTGTACCAAACCCTTTAAGGGATATAACTTGGGCATTGGGCCAGGACAGCCAGCAGTCTCTACTCCCCCTCTTGCACTACTATCACCTGCCTCCTAACCTTCACTACAACTCCTATTTCTTGCAGTCACCCCCTCCCAGTTCTATAACTAGCTTACTCCCCCTCTAACTCACCTGCAAAAGTGGACCCGGCCACTAGGTGGCACCCTTTACCAGCTTTCACGTCTTGTTTTACCTTCTGCTCTCTTGTTTCCTTAACTAACTTTTGGACCTCCCAGACCTTACCTTATACTCTCTCCTTACCCTTATTACTACTGTCTGTAACCACCTTCTCCATCTCAGACTCCTTGCTTATCTCTGCTCTTACCAACTCCTCACTACCAATCTTATCCTCAGTATCTAGCTCTGCTGATTGTTTCTTGTCAAGCCATCTGACTACCTGTTTCTACACTCTCTCCATTATACCCACTTTCCTTGTATGCTTCGTCTTTTGTTTCCTAACCCATGTCCCTCATACATTAAACCCCTACTCTTCTGCTCTTTACTGTCGTATGTCTATTAGTCTGTTGTGAATCTTCTCTTGCCCCTCCCAGCTGTACCTGTCCCTCACCTTTATCTCCTCCCACTTCCATCTTTTTTATCCCTTGTATCCCATAAATACCCTTGGTCTAGTGTGGCGCCATCTTTAATATTTTGGTAAAGCCCTGACTGCTGTCTGCTCCTGTCCCAGCGTCTTCTGCCTTGGTATGTAGTAGCTACCTGATGCTATTTTTTGTCCTGCTAAGTGGAATTGTCTACATATGTACCCTTATAGTTATTATACTTCTTTATATGTTAGCTGTTGAATGTTGTTACCTCTTCCCAAAAGATTGCATTTAGTAACTGTGTGCCTTTAGTTGTTATACTCTTTGAAAATTGTTTTTTAATTCTGTTGCTGCATATCTGTAGTCTGTAACCCTTGCGGAAGCATTTCTGAGCGTCCTGTACTCAGTGACCTGCTTTCTGCTCCATAATCGGCTTTTTAGCTCTATGCCTCCCATGTGGAGCCACTATTGCGTATGCCCAAAGCTAAACATATGGTTTAACCGTGTAAATGGCTTTCTTGTAATTTGTTATCTGAACTACGCCTGTTAAAGGCTTTTGAACAACACTAATCTCAAGGAGCCACTATTGCATATGCCCACAGTTAAATGTATGTTTTTAGCCGTGTAAATGACTCTGTTTGTATTTAGTTACTTGATCTATGCCTCTTAAAGGCTTTTTGCCTATCTCAAGGAGCTACTATTGCTTATGCCCACAGTTAAATGTATGTTTTAGCCGTGTAAACGGCTTTGTTTGTATTTAATTATTTGATCTAAGCCAGTTAAAGGCTTTTAGTACAACGCTAATCTCTAAGAGCCCTTAGTTGATGCCTGAACTTAACTCCTTACTGTACACGTGAAAAAAGGCTTTTTTCAGTACAACACATCCTGTGTGGAGCCATATTTGACTTCGCCTATAGTTAAATGCTTGGTTTAGCCGTATTAACGGCTTTTTGTACTATTTAAGCCAGTTTAAGGTTATTGGGTCCAACGCCACTCACAGGAAGCCCTTCCGAGTATGTCTGACGCTAACTGCTCGCAGTGAATGTGAAAACTGCTTGTGGTGGTTACGTTGACTGTTTTTAGCCCATGGAAGGTTTTTGGAGAGGCGCCTCCCATGTGGAGCCTTTCTGAGTACGCTTACACTAAACTGCCTGTGCTAAACCAGCAAACGGCTTTTGATAATGCGCTAGCTAAGCCGAGACACTCTGAACGTGTCGTTTGCCCTGCTCTCTCCAAATAAAACAGTTTGAAGTTAACTTTTCTTATTTTTATATACAGCTGGTCTCATAATTGCTCTGAATAGTTGGATTGGTTCCTAGAGCTGAACCGCTACTGCTGGCATACTCGCATTATAACTTTAGTGCTTCTTTTAGCTTTTAAGGGACCAGGCAACCTAGCAGAGACTCCTCATGGTGTTGTGCTTACTTTATTGCTGCATCCTATACCTCTATAGTCTGTCACTGTCCTATCCCGGACTTTATCTACTGTATTGTATTTTACTGTAGTAACCTTCTTATTATAGATTATGTATCAAATATGATACATGATTTGCTGAACCTATCAACAAAGCCTAGCTATATTATTGCTTGTTTTATAACTGCTGATTTTAAGATTGCTATTAATAAATAGGGTATGCTTTATAGCTGATATCCTACATGTAGATGATAGTCCTACTGAGCCTGGAAACAGTGTCCTGTTTTAGTATTAATGTGCTGTATGGCTGGTTTAAATGTAATATCTACTGCTGCTATTTCTAAGGGAATATTTACATGCTTGCTTTATATGTTTTGTGTCTATGCTATCTGCTGTGACATGCTACAATATTAATTTGCTGAACTGTTGGTTTAAATGTTACATCTATTGCTGCTACTCCTAAGGGAATATGTATTTGCTTGCTATCTATGTCTGTGTTTGTTTTCTACTGTGAAGTAGTACCAGTCCTACCTTGACAATTGCTAACTCTTTTTTTTTCCTCCCCTACACCACTTTGTCTCTTCTCCCTCCTCTCAGTTCCATATTCCTCCTGTGCTATTACCTGCACTTGTCTCTTGAAACCAACTTGCCTGTGGAAAGAATCCTATCAGAATCACTTCAGTGGCATCTAACAGCTTAATTTCCCTGCATCCTGTTTCAAGAAAAATAAGAAAGTATGTCACTGGTCTCCATAACCTGCTAAGAACATTGTAAACTATTGTATACCTTTGTACCAAATCCTTTAAGGGATATAACTTAGGCATTAGGCCAGGACAGCCAGCAGTCTCAACTCTTGCACTACTATCACCTGCCTCCTAACCTTCACTACAACTCCTATTTCTTGCAGTCACCCCCTCCCAGTTCTATAACTAGCTTACTCCCCCTCTAACTCACCTGCAATAGCAGACCCGGCCACTAGGTGGCAACCTTTACCAGCTTTCACGTCTTGTTTTACCTTCTGCTCTCTTGTTTCCTTAACTAACTTTTGGACCTCCCAGACCTTACCTTATACTCTCTCCTTACCCTTATTACTACTGTCTGTAACCACCTTCTCCATCTCAGACTCCTTGCTTATCTCTGCTCTTACCTACTCCTCACTACCAATCTTATCCTCAGTATCTAGCTCTGCTGATTGTTTCTTGTCAAGCCATCTGACTACCTGTTTCTACACTCTCTCCATTATACCCACTTTCCTTGTATGCTTCGTCTTTTGTTTCCTAACCCATGTCCCTCATACATTAAACCCCTACTCTTCTGCTCTTTACTGTTGTATGTCTATTAGTCTGTTGTGAATCTTCTCTTGCCCCTCCCAGCTGTACCTGTCCCTCACCTTTATCTCCTCCCACTTCCATCTTTTTTATCCCTTGTATCCCATAAATACCCTTGGTCTAGTGTGGCGCCATCTTTAATATTTTGGTAAAGCCCTGACTGCTGTCTGCTCCTGTCCCAGCGTCTTCTGCCTTGGTATGTAGTAGCTACCTGATGCTATTTTTTGTCCTGCTAAGTGGAATTGTCTACATATGTACCCTTATAGTTATTATACTTCTTTATATGTTAGCTGTTGAATGTTGTTACCTCTTCCCAAAAGATTGCATTTAGTAACTGTGTGCCTTTAGTTGTTATACTCTTTGAAAATTGTTTTTTAATTCTGTTGCTGCATATCTGTAGTCTGTAACCCTTGCGGAAGCATTTCTGAGCGTCCTGTACTCAGTGACCTGCTTTCTGCTCCATAATCGGCTTTTTAGCTCTATGCCTCCCACGTGGAGCCACTATTGCGTATGCCCAAAGCTAAACATATGGTTTAACCGTGTAAACGGCTTTCTTGTAATTTGTTATCTGAACTATGCCTGTTAAAGGCTTTTGAACAACGCTAATCTCAAGGAGCCACTACTGCATATGCCCACAGTTAAATGTATGTTTTTAGCCGTGTAAACGACTCTGTTTGTATTTAGTTACTTTATCTACGCCTCTTAAAGGCTTTTTGCCTATCTCAAGGAGCTACTATTGCTTATGCCCACAGTTAAATGTATGTTTTAGCCGTGTAAACGGCTTTGTTTGTATTTAATTATTTGATCTAAGCCAGTTAAAGGCTTTTAGTACAACGCTAATCTCTAAGAGCCCTTAGTTGATGCCTGAACTTAACTCCTTACTGTACACGTGAAAAAGGCTTTTTTCAGTACAACGCATCCTGCGTGGAGCCATATTTGACTTCGCCTATAGTTAAATGCTTGGTTTAGCTGTATTAACGGCTTTTTGTACTATTTAAGCCAGTTTAAGTTTACTGGGTCCAACGCCACTCACAGGAAGCCCTTCCGAGTATGTCTGACGCTAACTGCTCGCAGTGAATGTGAAAACTGCTTGTGGTGGTTACGTTGACTGTTTTTAGCCCATGGAATGTTTTTGGAGAGGCGCCTCCCATGTGGAGCCTTTCTGAGTACGCTTACACTAAACTGCCTGTGCTAAACCAGCAAACGGCTTTTGATAATGCGCTAGCTAAGCCGAGACACTCTGAACGTGTCGTTTGCCCTGCTCTCTCCAAATAAAACAGTTTGAAGTTAACTTTTCTTATTTTTATCTACAGCTGGTCTCATAATTGCTCTGAATAGTTGGATTGGTTCCTAGAGCTGAACCGCTACTGCTGGCAAACTCGCATTATAACTTTAGTGCTTCTTTTAGCTTTTAAGGGACCAGGCAACCTAGCAGAGACTCCTCATGGTGTTGTGCTTACTTTATTGCTGCATCCTATACCTCTATAGTCTGTCACTGTCCTATCCCGGACTTTATCTACTGTATTGTATTTTACTGTAGTAACCTTCTTATTATAGATTATGTATCAAATATGATACATGATTTGCTGAACCTATCAACAAAGCCTAGCTATATTATTGCTTGTTTTATAACTGCTGATTTTAAGATTGCTATTAATAAATAGAGTATGCTTTATAGCTGATATCCTACATGTAGATGATAGTCCTACTGAGCCTGGAAACAGTGTCCTGTTTTAGTATTAATGTGCTGTACGGCTGGTTTAAATGTAATATCTACTGCTGCTATTTCTAAGGGAATATTTACATGCTTGCTTTATATGTTTTGTGTCTATGCTATCTGCTGTGACATGCTACAATATTAATTTGCTGAACTGTTGGTTTAAATGTTACATCTATTGCTGCTACTCCTAAGGGAATATGTATTTGCTTGCTATCTATGTCTGTGTTTGTTTTCTACTGTGAAGTAGTACCAGTCCTACCTTGACAATTGCTAACTCTTTTTTTTTTCCTCCCCTACACCACTTTGTCTCTTCTCCCTCCTCTCAGTTCCATATTCCTCCTGTGCTATTACCTGCACTAGTCTCTTGAAACCAACTTGCCTGTGGAAAGAATCCTATCAGAATCACTTCAGTGGCATCTAACAGCTTAATTTCCCTGCATCCTGTTTCAAGAAAAATAAGAAAGTATGTCACTGGTCTCCATAACCTGCTAAGAACATTGTAAACTATTGTATACCTTTGTACCAAACCCTTTAAGGGATATAACTTAGGCATTAGGCCAGGACAGCCAGCAGTCTCTACCCCCCCTCTTGCACTACTATCACCTGCCTCCTAACCTTCACTACAACTCCTATTTCTTGCAGTCACCCCCTCCCAGTTCTATAACTAGCTTACTCCCCCTCTAACTCACCTGCAATAGCGGACCCGGCCACTAGGTGGCACCCTTTACCAGCTTTCACGTCTTGTTTTACCTTCTGCTCTCTTGTTTCCTTAACTAACTTTTGGACCTCCCAGACCTTACCTTATACTCTCTCCTTACCCTTATTACTACTGTCTGTAACCACCTTCTCCATCTCAGACTCCTTGCTTATCTCTGCTCTTACCTACTCCTCACTACCAATCTTATCCTCAGTATCTAGCTCTGCTGATTGTTTCTTGTCAAGCCATCTGACTACCTGTTTCTACCCGCTCCATTCGCCCTGCGGGCTCACTCCGCTCCCCTCCATACCCCTAATTCCCACCCACCCCCAGGGGTCCTAAACTTAAAGCTCCCTGGACACACCCCCTACTCTAATCTTCCAATCCTCCTCCTTCCCACTCTAACTTCCTACCACACCCACCCTTACCCTTTCTCAGCCATATACTCACACTTATTCTATCTATTTCTACCCTTTATTTCTTCCACTTACACCTCCTTATTATACTCCTTTTACACTAAGACTTACCTCTTTTATTGTACTCCTATCTCTGTTTTACACCTATCCTCTCTTTTCTTTCCTACATTGTTCTATACCTCTACTCTACAATAAAATACATCTTTTTACTTCATCCTCTCATACTTCTCTTACCTTTCACAAACTCTCCTACTTCTTCTATGGCTCCATACCTGCCAACCCAGATTGTACTCTCTACCCTACTAGTTTCCACCCTATGCTCAATTTACCTCCTATCCCTCTATGAGAAACCATTGTATGTCCAACCTTTCAATCCACATAAACACACTACAACATTGCTCAATCCTCTAAATTCATATCCATATACTTCTTCTACCCCTAACTATCAACTACCTAGATTCCACCGACTGTCACATCTCAAATATGTCTTGCCTTCTGATAACAAAACTAAATTTCTAACCTTTCTAAAATGGAACCTCACTATGAAACCTATCAATCTTAACCTTCAAGCTGGAGATATCCACCCTAACCCTGGTCCAACTTTCTCCTCTCCCCTAATGTCCATACCCAAACTCAATAATACCTTCCTAATAGGACATCTTAATATCCAAAGCATAAACAACAAAATACCCTACGTGCATTCCCTCCTTCATATACACTCATTTGACATTCTCTGCATCTCTGAGACCTGGCTAAAGCCCTCCACTAAAGACACTGAAATTACTCCCCAAGGCTACAATATGGTAAGACTTGACCGTCCCAACCGTAAAGGTGGTGGAGTTGCAATTCTTTATAAAAATCATCTAAATATTACTACCCTTCCTGCCTCTCCAACTCAAGATAGCAAGGTAGAAGCAATCATTTCAAAACTCCAATTAAATTCCAAAAAATCCCTTTATATTATATGTATATATCTACCACCTGGTAATAACATACCAATCCTCGAAAATTACCTTAGCTGGATATCTGCCACATATCCCCAAGAAACTATCATCCTAGGTGACCTGAACATAGACTGGAATAGCATTACTGCTGATAATCCTTCTTCTCATATCAACCTCCATGGTTTTATCCAAACCATTACTTCAACTACTAGGCTCAACAAACATAGTAATAGAGAAAGCATTTTAGACTGGATTCTTATAAATAAAGTCAAAGATAGTTACAAAGTAGGAACTTTGCCAGATGATGTTAGCGATCACTCCTTAAAATTCATAACAAGGGAAAAGGCTGATTGTGTAAACCCCTGCATTACAAGAAACATACGCACCATCAAACACTTCAATCCAGAACTGTTTCAGTCTGAACTTAGTGCATGTAATTGGAACCCCTTAAAAACACTCCCTCTTGAAAATGCAGTAATATACTTTAACTCTACTTTTTTATCCATTCTTGACTTGCATGCTCCTGAACGTAGCATTAGAATTAAATCTAATGCTGCCCCCTGGCTCTCCCATGATACCAAAAAACTTATCCTCACTAGAAATAAAGTCTGGGCTGCATGGAGATCACACAGAAATAACCCTGATCTTCTACACTTCCGCCAGCTTAGAAATCTAACCAAAAAGGCAATAATAGCTGATAAAAAGAAATTCTACTTCAATCTACAACAAACTCACCTTAATAATTCAAAACTTTTCTGGTCTTCAGTCAATAGACTCCTCTCCCCAGGAAGTTCTAAAACACCTTCCCCACTTAATGCTGATCCTGATACCCCTCAACAAACTGCAGATGCTTTCAACTCTTTTTTCACTGAAACTATACAAGCTCTTGCTAATCAATTGAACGCTAATAACTCACACCCAACATGTAACCTTATAAACTCTGCCTTTAAATTCTCTCTACATCCTATCGCTACATCTTACATACACAGACTCCTTCTCAAACTAAAACCTTGTACCCCCTCTGCTGACAAGTTACCTTCACTCTTTCTACAAAAAGCTGCCAAGGCTATTGCATATCCTATTTCTATTCTCATAAATAGGACAATCAAAGAAGGTATCATCCCTGATTTATGGAAGGTCTCTCACATTATCCCACTTCATAAAGGTGGTAACTCCATTGACTACTCTAACTATAGACCTATTGCTCTCCTTTCTCCGCTGGCCAAAATAATGGAGAAATGTATACACCATCAGCTTGTACAACACCTCTCTCTCCACAACATTATAGCCAACTGTCAACATGGCTTCAGACCATATCATAGTACTACTACTGCCCTCCTTTCCTTTGTAGACACTATTAACCGGAACCGTAACAACAACCTACTCTCTTCTGCCATCTTCATTGACCTCTCCAAAGCATTCGATATGGTTAACCACTCTTTATTAATCAATACTCTTGAATCCCTATCTTTTGATATCCCTGCCATTAGATGGTTTACTTCTTATCTCACTAACAGAAAACAAGCTGTTCTCTGGAATAACCACATCTCTTCTCTTTTGCCTGTTTCTATCAGAGTTCCTCAAGGCTCTATTCTCGGCCCACTTCTCTTTTCCCTCTTCATTAATGATCTCCAAAATATAATCCCTCAAGCTACTTGCATTCAATATGCTGATGATTCTACACTCATCTGCTCTGCATCATCCACCTCAGAACTTAGGTCTCATACTCAAAAAGTCTTTAATACCGTCGAAACATGGTTCTCTAGTTGATTCCTCTTACTAAATGCTAAAAAAACTAAACTCCTCCTCTTCACCCCCACATCCAGGACCCCCCCTTTAAACTTCACCATCTCCTCTAACAATGCCACTATCATCTCTCCTGACTCTACCACTAAACTGTTAGGTATTACAATTGATAATAATCTCTCTTTCAACCAACACATTAACAACTCCATAAAACTTGTCAATAGGAAAATAGGATCCTTATATCGTATTAGACCATTTCTAACACCTTCCTCTAGAACTAGGATTGCTCACTCCCATCTGCTTTCCACTCTTCTCTATGCTTCTCCCATTTTCACCAACCTTAAGAAAAACAACCTTACTAAATTGGCTACCTGCTACAATAACATTGCTCGCTTCACTACAGGGAATCCCTACAGAACACATCACTGTCTCAACCTGAAACCACTAGGCTGGCCAGAATTTCAAAACTATCTTGCAATCCAACAACTCACTATTGCCCATAAAATTCTGTACCAACCTATGAACACCCCTATACTCTCTCAACTCATAATCCCCTATAATAATCTTAACTCTCTTCGCTCCTCCAGTAAACTATTGGCTAGTTCTATAAAATCAAATAACACTGCTGGTGACTCCCTTTTTACCAATTCAGTAGGTACAAAATGGAATTTACTTCCTAGCAACATAACAAAGATTACATCATTACCTCTTTTCAAACAAAACATTAAACTGCACTTCCAAAATCACTGGCTGTGCACCTGTAGTAAACCTGATTAGCTTTCCACTACTTATACTCTACTTCAAAACTATCTCCTACTTCTTACCTACTTACTTGCTCTCCTTTCTATAACTAATCACTTCTAATTTCCCTTATTCTTAGCTCTCTTTTCTCTTACTTCCTACCTGTATCAATATCTTACAAAGCATTTTTAACTTTATATA
>NC_056726.1:152199073-152261896 GCF_019279795.1 Protopterus annectens
CAGGACGACTGGACATATTTCTGTACTGTGAATGCCTACCTACACCCTTGGTTGTGCCTACTACACAGGTATATAGTACGTTTGGGTAGGGGTGCAGAACTGCAGTATGCATTATTTATTATCGTGTGATGTTTATCTTGCTGAACATGCAGAGTTGCTGTGTACCTGTAAGTCTATGAAGGCTTGTAGTCTGTCTGAGTAGCTCCCACCTGTGGACATATCCAGATGGTAGACAGAGGTCAGCCTAGTATTCTTTGACTGTGCACCACAGCAGTCTTTTCAGCACCTGAACAATGACATTGTCACAGGTGGTTGCTAGCAGTACATGGCTACATCTTTTGCTATTTCTGTGTTGTACTTCTACATAAGGGCATGCTTGTGGAATTCATTCTACAGCTATTTGCAGAGTGTGTAACAGCAGACAAGCTGATATGCCTGTGTGTTTCTGACTCTTCCAGGCCTCAGATACTGTCATGTATATATTTGAACAGCCTCAGGGAAAAATACATATAACTGGGACACACCTGTGATATAGTTCTGACATTTTGCAGTTCAGACTTTGGGTGATTCAGAGCATTTCTATTACTACACCGTTTCTGACATGCAAGCGGTGTCTACTCTCACTTATTGACATTTGTTATGAAGTGAGATTCAACACCTTTCTGCCTACTGTTAGTACATTTCACAGGGAGTCAGAAGGGCACAGCTAACATTTGTTTACTAATCAGTGTCATCACTGTAGAGCAGTCACTGTTGGGAGGTCTAGCCTGTGACCTATGCTAATATGCCAGTGTGTATCCTGCTCTGATACTGTGTGGGGTTTGTAAGCTGCTACTGTAACCTTATTCCCTACTATCATGGATGATTCTCTTTTCACAGTCATGTCATGCAATTCAACAACACCTGCTGGTTAAAGCCCACAGTACAAGATTTGTGTTATGGCATTCCTATTTTCCCTTTACATTCCCTCATAATAATGATTGATATATTTATTACAACACACAGTTATTGTATATCTGCTGTGGCTCAGTGGTAATTCATACAGTCTAGTGTGTCCAAAGTCCAGGGTTCGAGACTGACAGGGGTATTTGATTTTGCTGATGAGCAGACTTCAGGCCTTGTCATACAAAGTGACTAAGGTGCTTTTAAGCAGTTGTAAGCAGGTTTGCGTGAGTTTGCACGATGCTTAGCTATGCATAGCTAAGCGCACACAAGCGCATACCCGCTGACTACTGCTTAAAAGTTCTTACTCCCGCTAACACCTGCGCTAATTTCGTTTAAAGAAAAGAAAATGGGAAAATAGGAAAGTGATGAAAAAGGGGGCACAAAAAGGGTAGGACAGTAGGAAAACAAGTTTGGGATGTGCAGGAAGGATATTGGGAAGGCCCATAGCTGCCCAATTCTTTACCAGCAACAGCTGTGCATATGTTAGAAATTTAGAGTGAGATTTGAAACCTTCCACCCCTGAGAGAGGAGTGAGGACAACAAAGTATGTTGTACAGCCAATTGTAATTATCAGTTTATATATCCGGCAGACATGTGTGCGAAATGGGCAGCTATGTATGGGGCGTAATTTTTTTGCAGGTACAGACTGCCCTTTTTTTCTTTTCTTTTCAGGTAAGAGTGGAATGTGAGGTAAAGGAAATAGGAATATTGAGGGAGGTGGTTTGGGGAGGTTAACAGACAAGACAAACAAGATGCATACAGGGGCGGAGTATGACATGTGGTGGGTACACACAATTGACCGGGATGGATGTTTGGATATCGCAAGCCCATGAGCCCACAGATGGCAACAGTGGAACTGAGATCCTCACCCATGGGCAGTTACCACTGTGCCTTCACAGCCCAGGCTGAGGATGTGCTGGGGGCTGGATAGGAGGGGCAGGCACACCCGTGAGTTGTGCCACTCTCGCCTCAAGCTGGCGTAGAGGATCAGTCATGGAATCCTGATCTCACTACGCACCACAGACCTGACCCTTTGGAGGATGAGTGGAGGCTCTCTTCTGGCCACGCTTGCAGAGGAGGGGTGAGCCCCATCCCCTGCAGCACTTCCACCCGAAGGTGGCACAGGGCCACCAGAGGAGGAGGTCCCAGGCTGGGCACTGGTGCCAGGTGCAATTGCCAGCTGAGGTGGGAGAGGTGGGTCCGCTGGGATCCGCCTTCCCAGTTGTCCTATGTTTAGCAGTATTTAATGGCATTTTGGGTTAGTAACAAACAACACCATTCCAAATTAGTTGTAACAGCATGCATTAGTATTCCCATTAACCAAACACACATGAATTCCAAACATTGAACAGCAAGCATAACACATGCATATTTAGAACAACAGTGGACATTCCAACAGCATGCAGGGTCGATTGGTGGCAAGAGGCCATCAGGTTTGGATATGTGGACAGGGCACATGCATCAACGTACATGCAGATATGTATAAACCAACAGGACAAATGTCCATAGGAATTAATTGTGAATACACATACCCAGTTTGGTGTGGAATGGCATCATTTGTGAACGTAACATAGGGTGGTAAAATATTACATTAACAACTTAAAATACCTATACGTATACTGTACATTCCTACTAGATGCTAAAAAAAAAATCACATTCATGAGCACCTCTATGAGATCAAAACAAAGAAGTTAACCAATGCTTTGAGCAAACCCATATTGGACAATGAAGAACATATGTTTATTTTTTTTTGTAATAGACAGTATAAGGACAGACTTTAGAGTTAGAGCCTGGTCCATACTCTTAGAAAAGAGAGAGCTTTACTGGCAGTTACACTTTGGTGCAGGTAACTGGCCAGGATTAAATGAAAATATTTAAATCAGATCCCTTTTAAAGCTCAAAGCATTAGACAGATAAATTACATGGTATTATATATTTTAAAATTGTTATTTTTTTATAAACACTTTTTAATACTGTAATTTATACATTTTTACATATTTATATTCTGCTTTAATAGTGAACAAACTATTTTATATAGCACATTTATTTCATACAACTGTTTTACTGCATTTTAATGTTATGTCTTTAAGGGAGGTGTGTCTTCTTTCATTTCATGATTATGATGCTGTCCACATGTCTTTATAAGGGGGACTTTACAATTTTATTGTATCTGATGAAGTTCTAGTGTTCTGGAATGAAAGAGCTTATCTGTTTTATATGGATTTAATAAAGCCGTGTTTTGCACTTGGACTATTTCTGGATTGATTTTTGGCTTGAATAAGCATTCTGCTCATTCAGTGAGGATTTTAGCTGCCCTGTTTTGCACTTGGACTACTCCTGGATTGATGTTTTGGCTTGAATAAGCATTCTGCAACTTCAGTGGGGATTTTAACTGCCCTGTTTGGCTTTCTGTCTTTTGAGAAAATGAAAAGTGAGCATAATTAATATATCAACACGTCAACTTAAAAAAAAAAAAAGTTTTTCAAAAGAAAATGTCTTATTGTTTGTAGCCCATAAACATTGCGGCAAGTCTTTGATGCTTTATTTTGCTTCCTACAGGCTCAGCAAAAGACTTTTTTCCTAGAGAGGTGAATGCCTCCAGTACTAATTAAATAATGGGTTAAATGTATATCATCCATCCATCTGTATAATGAATGTTCTCCAACTTTTTCCTGGAGAAGTCATTAGCACTTGAAAACTGGTATTTGATGGTTTAGTGATTACTATAGGCCTTTCAGCAAAACATTGTTATACTTCAGTGTTTTTCATAGCATGACACCATCCTTTATAGTAATTAATTCATCAGCATTATGACACTGTGTTGTAAAAGTATGAGTCACAGACAGTAATTATCTTGTAGGCATTAATCATCAAGTGTCAAATGGGCAACTCTGCCATTTCTCCTTTTACAACATTACTGTACATGTGGCTAGGGCACATGTTTCTAGACCCTAAATATGTATTGCATGCAATATTCTTATATTGACTAGTACTGATCTGTCTACTGTTATCCATGTGAAGAGTAATAGGTAAAAGATTAACAATATCAGTAGAATACTGTGATTTAAGGGTAGCATTCAGAATCATTATATGAAAGTGTTAATGCTAACCACACTGTCCTTCAATGGGCACAGGGAGGCCGCAATTCATAGAAGCCACTTACTCTAATGTGTGATGGTCATGAATAAGTGTAGCAAATGAAGTCATGATGAGATGTAAATGAGGAATGCTGTAAAACAGCATATGTTAATGATGTATCCTCTCACCTAATTGTGGTTTATAGTGACATTTTTCCTCTTTTCCATGCCATGTGCAGATACATTATATAAAGAGGAGCTGTGCCTATTCTGACAACCAGGAGATACTAGAGAAGTTTAGAGTAGACTGGAATAGTAAAAGATTTTAGTGAGTATATATAACCTCCATAGGGTTACTGGAGGAATGTCTTGACTTCCTATCCCTGTGGATACCAAGGCATGTATACCCCTCACTATACTTGCCACAGGGACCTTCCAAAGACAGACTGGGGACACACTGAGTATCGCATTGCCTTCTAACTTGAGGGTACTGTAGCAGTTCTTGGGTGTACTCTTGACACATGTGTGTCAATACATTTATTTCCTTGTGTGTCCTCAGAACTGAGCCACAACTATGAGTGCATTTTATGAGGTGGCATGTTGGTGGCATGTTTCGCCAAGGTACTTAGTTCAAAAGATCGCACCTATGTTGCAATTTGCTCCCTTTCTTGTCCATAAGAATGAGTGGTGCCACAATAGGAAGGATTGTCATTCCATCAGTTGCTAGGTAGTGCATGATGCATGGGAATGCATCATCAGTGTGTTGGCCCAGTATCCTGGCAAGTGCACACAATTCCCATATCTGGCACATTAGCTCACTCTACCTCCTCTTCCTACATGGTAGGATGGTCCAATGATCATCTTGTTGATAAGTGGAAATTTTTTTTCTCTTTTTCTATTTTATTCAACTAGTTACTCATAGTAAAATGTCTTGCTGACTATTAAATCACTTCTTCTTTCAGGCGATGCTGGATATCCACTGCTGCCATGGATCATGCCAAAAGTAAGAAATCTAAGTGGAGCTGCAGAAAAGAAGTTTATTACAGCTCTGTCCCAGATTGATATTGTAAACAAGAGGGCATTTGACCTCTTGAAGAGTCATTTTAGGTGCCTGAATGAGTCATGTGCTCTTCAGTTTGACACAGCAACTGTGTGCAAGATGTTTACTGCAAGTTGAATTCTGCACAACATGATCATGTCTGGTGGAGAAGTGATCCATGCTGTCACTGCAGCTCCCATTTCCAATCCTTGTATGACTAATGATAATCAGCCAGCAGCAACAGCAGCAATAATAAGGGACCCCATGTAGCAGGCTTTAGTATGACCCATCAACTGCATGCATAGGTTCATAGGTTCATAGGTAGGTACTAGGCTATCTGCCTGAAGGCATTTATAAGCCTAGCCAGAATGTGCTAGCTTTCGCTGCCCCCTTAGATTATCTCCTTGTGCCTCTGTCCAGCAGAGCCACTGAAGTGATCCCCGAGGTAAACTTTCTGTTTCCCATCCACTCGTCAAGATTTCTTTTGAAGAGTGTTAGCGAGGAGTTCTGCCTAATGTAGATTGGGATCTTGTTCCAAAGCATGGGAAGTCTCTGGGACAGGAATCTATCCCTCCAGCATGTCCTATTTATTGTTGTGGTGAGGTTTAGATCCCTAGAGCATGTGGCTCATGGGGATAAGGTTTTCTTTAGGTGGAGCATGTCCATCAATTCTGGGTTGGACATGGCCTTGTATGTCAGGCAGAGATCACCTTTGAGTAGGCTGTATGCAACCAAGTACAGCTGTAATTTCTTCAGTCGAGCTGCATAGGGCATCTGTTTGAGGCCAGTGATCCTCTTGGTGAGGTACTTCTGTGGTCTTTCCAGCTGTTGCAGGTGTCTTGTAAGGTACATCCCAATTGGGGCATTGTACTCTATGATGAGTCTGACGAGTGATGAGTAGAGGGGCACAATGACCTCTTTTGATCTGGATGTGAACCCTTTTGTGATTAGGTGGGCCATGTAGAAGGATTTTCTAACCACTTTGGCAATGTGATTATCAAAGGTGAGATTACTATCTACTTGGGTCCCCAGATCCCTTATTATGTCTTCCATATTTAGGGGACTACCACCTATGTGGTAGTTTGTGGGTACTTTGTTTTTTCCAAAGGGGATGACTATGCACTTTTTGGCATTTAGCTTGAGGCCATGATTTTGACACCAGGTATCTGTCTCAGTGAGGCCCTTTTGGAGGATGTCTGTGTCAGCCGGCGAGTCAATTATAGCCCCTAGTTTGCAGTCATCTGCGAACTTTGTCAGCCATAGTCCTCCTGTGCTTGCCTGTATCTCTGAGAAGTATATGCCGAACAGGAGGGTCCTAGGACTTAGTCCTGGGGAACTCCACTTGCAACCGATTTAGAGTCGGACCTAGCTCCTGCAACTCTCACCATGTGGGTTCTGTCCGTGAGCCATTTGGCAACCCATCTTGTGACGTAGGGGTTTATGTTCAGGCTGGTGAGCTTGTCTATAAGCCTTTGCGAGGTCTAGGTATGCTGTGTGTACCACCTTTCCCTCATCTGTAGCCTTGGTAACTGTCTCAAAGAAGTCCACCAGGTTTAGGAGGCATGATCTGCCCTTAACAAAGCCGAACTGGGTAGGGTCCAGTGTTTGGAGGTTCCCAATGTCTCTGTTAATCAGTTCCATGATGATGTGCTCCATAGCCTTGCAGACCAAGCTAGTCAGGCTTATAGGGCGATAGTTTCCGGGGTTTGTTATGGCTCCACCTTTGTGGAGTGGAATAACCGTTGCTGTGCACCACTCTATGGGTACGCAGCCTTCTGGAGAGGCTGAGTTTTAACAGTGTGTTTAGGTGAGGGGTTAGTTCATCTTTGAACTCGTGTAGCATGTAGCCTGTGATACCGTCCGGTCCCATTGATGCTGTGTTTTTGGCTTTGGAGAAGGCTGTTTTAACCTGAGTGTCTGTGATTTCAGGGACTCTACATTATTCTGGTATGGTTATGGGCCCTCTTGGGGGTGAGAGAGGGGTGAAGTTTGCGCTGAACCTCTCTGCCAGGATGTTGGCGATATCGGTCGGTTCAGTTTATTCTGTCCATTCTGCACTAACAGCAGATCTGAGCATTGCCACTTAAATTCTTGACATAGCTAAAGAATGCCTTGTGGTTATCTTTGGAGTCCTTGGCAATTTTTCTTTCAAAGCTCGCCTTGGATGATTTTATGAGGAATCGTAGTTTCTTGCTGATACTGATCAGGGATGTCTTCCCTTCTTGGGATTTTACTCTTTTCTGTACTAATTTCCTCCTTCTATTGTATAGCTTGTTTATGGCAGGAGTCCACCAGACTGGTTTCCTTTTCTTGGAGGAGTGAGTCTTGGTTTTGCTTGGGATGGCATGATCCATGCATTCTTGTAGGTGCCCGTAGAATGCATTAGTAAATGATTTTGCAGCTTGGACAGTGTTATCCTTCAGCATGGGGGCTTTGAAACTTTCTACCTCAGTCTTAAGTAATGTGAAGCTTGCTTTTGAAAAGTTTTTCACGGTGGTTTTCTTGTCTGGGGGTGGAGGTGGAATGGGATATCCAAAGTGATTTGTTTATGGTCAGATCTAAGCAGTGAGTGGTTAACCTCCGGTGTGGAACACCAGTCGCCCATGTTGATGATGACCAGGTCCAATATGTTGTCACTTCTGATGGGAGTGTTGATCAGTTGAACCAGGGAGTTTGAGTTTATAAATTCTAGGAAATGTTGGGCAAGGGAGTTAGTACTTGAGTAGTTCTCCCAGTTAATGTTTGGGTAATTTAAATCACCTAATATTAGGGTGTTTGGTAGGACCTTTATGTTTCCCAGTGTTTCCAGAAATGCGGAATGGGGGTCCTGGGACAAGGTGGGTGATCTGTAATAAAGCTACAATTTGAATTGCAGTGTTGCCCATTGTTAGTTGCACGTGGATGATCACTGAAGCATCGTGCTGTATCACTAACCTGGAGGTGTGGGTAACCTTGATGAATATGGATACACCCCCGCCTTTTGTATTTCAATTTGGGTTCTGTGGCCAAAATGTATAATATGAGTTGTAGCCTGATAGTGCTGGGGTGCTCTCTGGAGCCTTAAACCAGGTTTCTGTTACTGCACATATAGCAATTTTCTCCATACTAAGGAGTGCCTCAAGTGCATGCATTCTGAGGTTCAGACTGCTGGCATTGAGTAGCATTACCCTCAGTTTTTTGTTACTTGTGTTATTTATGGTGGTGGGTTTGTCTTTTGACCCTTGCCTACAAAAGGCACTATGGGGGTGGCAAGAGCCTTGGCCAGTATTCGAAAGCCTAAGGGTGACAGGTGCAAGCTTTCTCTAGCAAAGCAGCATGGCTTGTCGAGCATGTCATTCCAGGTGGTCAGACACTGGATCCCCTTTGAATGACACCAGAAACTTAGCCAATTGTTGAAATTGAGAATTTTTTCTTTATACCATGGTATCATTCTTGGTGAGGGCAGGATGCTACTCAGGGTCAGGGTCATACCGGCCTGGGCTACGTGATCAGAGAACTCTTCCATGTATCTTTTCATGTAGTCCACAGAGGTGCGGCTCAGATCATTCACACCAACATGGACAATGACAGAGTCATACTTGTACTTGATCTGTAGTGACCTGAGTGCTTGTGTTATGTGGCGGATCCTGATGCCCGACAGGCAGCTAACAGTAACCTTCTCCTTATTCAGCCTAGTGAGTGGGATGTCAGTGTGCCTGACTATAGAGTCACCTATTACTAGTATGTTGGGAATGTTATTTTGCCTGAATGGCTGTGATTGCATGGCACACTGGTTTTGTGAAGTATGTGTTTCATGGTTTGTGTTGGGGGGTGGAGGTTGTTTGGATGTTTCCTTTGGAGGTCTCTGTTGGTTTTGCAGATTTTTATTTAGAGCCTCTGAGTATGTTTTCATGTATTTATGTGTGTTTTTTCCAGTGCTGCTTTAATGGGTTTATGTGAGACTGGTGGTGTGATGCAAGTATTTCCCTTCTCCTCTTGACTGTCTGATCCAGTCTTGGGTTGAGAGAGCTTAGCCTCCAGTTTGGCTGTATAATTTCATTTCTCACATGTATTAGTGTTTGGTGGTAGGAGGAGGGGGTTGTCTGTGTACATGAGGCAGTTGTAACATTGCCTTAAAATACCAAGATTCACCAGTTGGACTGGAGAGTACATTATTGCAAGCTGCAATCTGCATAACATGATCATGTGCCAGTTTGGAGGTGAAGCAACCCATGCTGCAGCTCCCAGTTCCACTCATTGTATTACTAATGATGATCTGCCAGCAGCAGCAGAAGTAAGGGACCCCATGCAGCAGGCTAATGCACAGTATACAGTTGCACAGGTAAAGGGGAGACATGTGGTCCTGAACTATAGACCATGGCATTCAGGATAGTGTTTCTTTTCTTGTAAAAAAAAAAAAAAAAGAGTATAAACAATGTAAACAGTGATACTTCAGGGCCATTCTGTGTGGTGCATGGTCTATTGTCATGTTCATCTGACATCCCTTATCATCACTAAATAGTTATTATTATTTTTTAATTTTAGAAGAGCTACTCATATCATTGCTTGTAAAAGTCATGCCTGAGTGCTCATGGATTCCTTTTCGGTGATGTCATAAGGCATCATATACATAATAATCACATTTTTATCTGTTTTACACAATAAATTCTAGAGAGGTGGTTTACCTGTGTATGATGTACTGAATGTCCTTAAGTGGTTTAATTAGGAAAAAAGTGTTAATTCTGTATTTAACATGAGTTCATAACTTGCATTTAAATGAAAATGGATTGTATTGTATGCTGAGGTACTGCACATCAGACAATTTTATTTTGTCCAGCACATTCATTTGTAGCCTCAAAGACAAAAATATCATCGTTTGTGCAGTGAGAAGAGTAAAATGACAGCAGTGTTTGTTTGCATGACAGGGCACTCGTCAATATGAAAATTTCTTATTAGGGTTTCCCTGAAAACTTGAGTATTACTACTTTTAAGTTACAGGTTGCTGCCACCTGTAACAATTCCAGTGCATATAGCATTAATGGTGTTAATCACTGCAGTCTTGTGTTGTAACATACAGCTTTTTTTTCTACGGTTCAAAAGGTTTTATGCAGTACCATTACAGGAATGAAATGCATACAGTAGAGTATCCAATTCACGTGGATAACCATGGGTAAGAAACATCTGCATCAGCTTGTGTCCTTCATTTATAAAAGTTATATCCTCAAATACCAATCTAGTAAGACATACATATTGACTCTTCACAATGCCCTTTTTCTAGTGCTCGGTATGGTAACTTGAAAAATGTAAAAGACTATTCAAATATGTACTCTTCATGTATAAGGGCTATGTGGGTAAGAATTTTTGGACTATGAAAACCATCCTAAATTTCTCAAAATAAGCTACTGCATTAAGAACTTAAATTAATTCAAACAAACATCTGGTGTTACCCATTCCCTCAGATAAGGAAAATCATAAGCAAACCTGTAAATAAATCATCCTGAGACAAAATGCAAGAACATTCTCACAAAAATGAATTGCAGTGTATGTGCAGTGTGTTATTAATGATAGCAATCTGAAGTGATTGCTAGTATGTAAAATTAACAAATTATTACACTTAGACAAGGAGTTTATGTATATGATATTTACCACATCATGCATTTCATTTAAAATGTCATAATTTAATTTTGAAATTACAGTATAATGAAAAATGTTTGTGGGTTGAGTTTTGAGTTACAGGAAATATATAACAGACTCTTTTAGAAGGGGAAACTGCTTTAACTACTACAGGTCCCAGTTCAGAATCATCAAGGGCAGATCTTGCCTGTTGAACCTGACCGACATCTTTGAGACTGTCACCAAGGGTCTGGATGAGGGAAAGTCAGTACATACAGCTTACCTTAACTTGGCCAAGGCCTTTGACACAATACCCCACTCATTGCTCATCACAAAGGCTAACACAACTTGGTGTAAATCCATATCTCATCAGGTGGGTGGCCAACTGTCTCACCAATAGGACCCACAAGGTCAAAATAGGTGCCTCCACCTCTCACAGCAGAACTGTCACTAGTGGCATTCCACAGAGATCTATCCTGAGACCCTTACTGTCTGGCATCTACTTTTCAGAGGTCCAGGCAAAGAAAAAAGAGCCTGTTGCTGACCAAGTTTGCGGATGACTGTAAGTTGGGTGCTGTCATTGACTCCCCAAATAATGTTAGCATACTGCAAGAGGGTCTCACAGCAACAAATGACTGGTGTCAAAGTCATGGCCTTAAGTTTAATGCAAAAAAATGTATTATCATACCACCTGGCAAAAACATTATTACATCAATGGCAACTCCCTAAGCACGCAACCTGTGTTGAGAGTCCTGGGTACTCAGGCTGGCAACAATCTCACATTCAACCATCATGTAGTGGCAATAATCAGAAAGGCCTTTTAGTTGGTTTATCTCATAAGTAAAGGGATTGTATCCAGAAAAAAAAGGAGGTTATTACCTCTCTGTACTCCTCCATCATTAGGCCAATAATTGAGTATAATGCCCCATTTGGTATATACCTCTCCAACCACCTACAGCAACTGGAAAGGCCACAGAAATAGCTCACAAAGAGAATCCATGGCCTCCAACAACTGTCCTATGTGAACAGGCTCAAATCACTATCACTGTCTTCAGTATCATATAGTTTGTTCAGAGATGATCTCTGTCTCGCCTACAGGGCAGTATCGGATCCTGCCCTACTAGAGATGCTCCATATCTGTAAGTCTAACTCCTTGTTCATTACACAATCAAAAGGCCTAAATATAATATGCAACATCAACAAAACCTGCTGGAGAGACAGATTTGTTCTCCCAGAGGCTGCCCCATCTCTGGAATAGACTTCCCATACATGTCAAATAGAGTACCTCAATGACCGTCTTCAAGCGCAACCTTGATGAGTGGATGGGAAACCAAAAATTTGTCCCAGTGATTCCACCTGTGTCCCTCAGTGACATGGGTGACAGATTCTGTCTGAGATTTCTTTTTGTGGATAAACTCTTGGCTAAGCTTGTAAGGGCCCCAGGGCCATTAGCCTAATAACCTTCTATGATCCTATGTTACATCTGGAGAGTTATCCCCACTTTAGTTACAAGTACAGTTATATATTATGCAAGATGTTTTTTTGAATACAGGAAGAGTATTGTCAATCAATCAATAATTCCAGACACTAGAGTTTTATACTTCTTATTGCTCATAAAATGTATGTTGATGCGAACCCTGTTGTTCCATTAATTTTGTAAGGGAATTAGAGTAACATTTAAAAAAAAAATGTTACTGATGTTGATCTTTTGTCATATAATTATTTTGGCTTTTTACAGAATTTTTAAACAGAAATGCCAAGATATTATGTTCAGAGCTATACTGACACCACAGTTACATTAATGATGTAAAAGGTATTGCTGATTTTTATAACTGACACTTGCCAAGAAATTTTAAAACTGAAAAAAAAACTTTAAGGTAAAAGGTAAAACAAAATTTTAAAGAAAAACTATAGGGTGTGTGTGTGTGTGTGTGTGTGTGTGTGTGTGTGTGTGTGTGTGTGTGTGTATATATATATATATATATATATATATATACATATATATATATAAATATATATATATATATATATATATATATATATATATATATGTTTACTATTAAAATATCAAAACTCAAAAAAAAAAAAATGGTGCTTAACAGTGAACTAATTAGCCAAATGTACACATTACCTAATGGTCCTAATGTCAAAAATCAGGTGTCAATGCTGAAAATGTTGAACACAACATTTTAAAGCACTTACCAGCAATGCCACCCTTGCCGTAATTTTCTAACAACTATACTTAAAAACCCTTTTATGCAGGGTGGCAAGCCCTCCTGCACCACCCTATGGGGGGCTGTGCCCCCCAACTATATATTCCAACTCCAAGATCACCCTAACCTCACTGTACCATGATCCCTGTACATTCCTTCGAAAGTTCATATTTGTGAATGCAAACTACGTTCGCAAATATAACATTCAATCATTTAGCTTGCACACATGAACTATTCGAACATCTGTAGTTCAAATAATTCATAGGAGTATAATGTTACATTGACATTTTAATAGTAAACCATATATATATATATATATATATATATATATATATATATGTGTGTGTGTGTGTGTGTGTGTGTGTGTGTGTGTGTGTGTGTGTGTGTGTGTGTGTGTGTGTGTGTGTGTGTGTATGTGTGTGTGTATGTTGTATGTATGGATCTGTGTTATAACATCGACGTACCTTAACGCTGAAACTCAAACATGGACCTCACAATGTTGAAATTGCACAAGTATGAAGAACAGCAATGTCAAAGTGCAGAATATGGAAACTTACAACACAGAAAATAGCAGCAATAGTAATCTTTCCATGGTGACACGTCCCTATGTACAAAAATAACTTTAGCTTTCTCTCCAGCATCTCACAACCCAAACAATAAAATATCTAACTAGTCCTTAACATCCAGAAACACTACGTGATTCTTCCAAAAATACCTGCAAGAAGTAAAACAGAAAACAAAACTCACAGTGTGATGCTGTAAATAATAGCTAACATACCTTTCTGTGACACTGTTAAATAGTAAGTCTCTGCAGCCATCTGTGACATCTTTATGTAGGTGTCATTAGCAGAACAGTGAATGCATCCACTTTAGCAGTTAAATAATACAGGTTTCGGTATTCTGCATTTCAACATTTTCGTCTTTCATTCTTTTGCAATTTTGACGTGAGGTTGACGTTGTGAGGTTCGACGTTATGATATTTTGATGGTATAAGCATATATATATATATATATATATATATATATATATATAGATATAGATATATATGTATATATAAAATGTGTGTGTGAATTTATAAATAAATATATATATATGTGTGTGTGTGTGTGTGTGTGTGTGTGTGTGTGTGTGTGTGTGTTATAAACATAAATATATATATATATATATATATATATGGGTCTACCTCGACCAATATAAATTATGTTTCAACGAAACATAAACTGGCAAACTCTTTTTCACGAAAGTGCATTTTCATGAAAATGCACTTTCACGGAATGCAAAACAAAAAAACACAACACAAACCACATTTATGCAGGGGGTCAAGCCCCCCTGCACCCCCCACACCCCCACTACTTTTATCCTCTCACTCTGAGATTGCACTACAGTGGGGAAAAGGGAATATTCTCTTATCCCCGCTGTGCTGCGATCTAAGCAACAGCCCCCGTTGCTGTTCGCTTAGTTGCCTTTTTGCAAAAGTTCATTTTCATGAAAATGCACTTTTGCGAAAAGGAGTTCACCTGTTTATGTTTCGTTTTGATGGGTTGAGGTAGACCCATGCATATATATAGATGTGTGTCTCTATAGCTATGTCTTCATGTTGATAATACAAAAATATAGACATACCGGTAGGTAAAGCTGTCATGTTACAAACAGATTTATTTTTAGTTTATTCTACTTTATTCTTTGTTTAATGAGTAAATGAACTGATCCATGGGCCCTTTTTTTGATGACACAGGCTCTAATGACAAGATATAAACAGACTGAATAAAGTGCAACACTACAGCATATAAGCAGCAGTTATACCAGATTACAATAACATGTCAAGGATAAGGTCAGAAAGCAATAACAAACAGTATAAACATATTTAAGAATAAGATGCAACAAAAGCAGCTTAGGATAAGATAAAAGGTCTTTTTACTATCTTGGCATATTATTGCACATGCTTTCTACTTCTTAATACTAATCCTATTTAATCTGCTTTACATTACATTATGTTTCTTGAGCTTGTACAAAACCTATGTTATCATCATACATTAATGCTGGTGTTCATTACTTTATCCTCTTAGATAAACTGGACATAAGCTTGTGAGCATGGCCTAATGGTTAAGGTGTTTGCATTACCAGCACAAGGTGCATGATTTGAGTCTCACAAGGGATAATTGTCTAGGCTTAAAGTGGCTCGCAAGGGCAGTTAGCTTATTACTAAACTATGAACCTATCCATACATTCCTCTGAACCATGCTCATTACTGATATCAGCTCAAGAGGCAAATAAGGCTTTTTATATTTCTTAGGTTATAATATCAACAAGATATGATCGCATTTCCAAGAATGAGTAACTAGGCCTTTGTAGTTTTTTTTTTGCATTAGACTGAAAGTATCAAACAAAATATTTAATATTTATTGATTTAAATGCAATCCATATCTTCAACAGGCTTTCTTATATTTAAATTTGCTTTGTTTTGTTTTAGTTTTTATTCTATAATCTTTGAGTCTAAACTTTCCATTTGATCAGTTATGTTAATATTTTGTATGTTATTTTAAAATCAGTTACTTACTCATTCAGGAAGCCATTCTGTTTTTAGTATGCAGTTTACGGAAATATATCTTTATTTGATTAAATATCTGTTGTATTCCTGCATCTATCATACATATTCTTGGATTTGTAATTTCTTTTGAATGGATTTGAAATATTTCAGTCTGCATCAGTTCAACTCTTTCTGTTATTGTAAGGATATGTAGCATGCTTGCAGTTTCAGTTTAATGTGGTTATTGTTTTATGATCAATTAATGTTTGTGCTTTAACTGGAAGAGATGTTTAACAATGTATTTATAAAAACTTTATACTTTTTTGCCTTTGAAATGTTTCCAGCATCAAACATAATTTAGGAAGACATTTCTTCATTCCCCTCATTAATGCCATACTTGCTTCATACTTGTGTTTCTCCTTATAAATACCATATTATGGTGTTGTAACACTCTCCATTCAGACTTTTTGTGGAAATTCTACTTTTTCCCCTTTAACATAGTGGTAAATTCAGTTATCTTGGTTGGTTAAGATGGTATTCTCCAGGCCTTGGGTAAATTATTTAAGTAATATGAAACATTATATTAATTGAATTACAGCCTGACATTATGCTGAAGAATGGGTGACACAGAGGTACAAAAAATAGTATTGTCAGCTCACAGCAAGAGGTTCTTTGGTTCAATTGTCTTTGTGGAATTTGCATGTCCTCTCTGTGTTCATGGGAGCATTCTCCATGTGCTTTGGTTTCCACCCACATTTGAAAGACATGCAGTATGTGGATTACACACACTTAACTGACCACAGGTATGAGTTTGCATATGGGTGTGGTATGGAAGAACAACTGTAACAGGACTAGCCACTCAATTGTGTCAACATTGCCTCTAGAGAATTATCACTATTGATTTGACACCCTGACACAATGTGTAAAAATGAAAAAGGAGTTGTGAATAGATTATATTTAAGAATGCTTTTGCTGATTTAATTTGAAGGGAAAGATTATCTGATATGTATTCACAATTTATTTTGCATAGATCCCATGGTCTCAAGATTAATGAATAAAATTCAGGGGGCTATTCACAATATATTACATGATACCACTTAAATATAGTTTGTTCCTTTTTATGGAATTTTGTTCAAGTAAGAATTCTATTTTTTTGATTATCCAAATGTCTGAAAAACCTATGATGCATTACCTCATGTAACTTCAAATGACAACATCAAAACAGAAAAGACATTTCACAGCAATGGGATTCAATATGTCACACTGGAGAAGAGGCAGAAAGTGAGGTTTAGTTTTGTTTTCCACATTCACCCTTTTCTCTGAGTTTGTGCCACCTCTGAGTGTATCTCTCTCTCACTGTCTCTCTTTCTCTCTCTCTCTCTCTCTCTCCCTATATATATATATTTTTTTTTTCTAAGTGGGGGGGGGGTTGTCATCATATTCTGAGGAGTAGGAGACTTACATACCTGCAAAATAGTTGTGTGTTTCATGTGACTTTGGAAGTTTTGATACCTATGGAAGTAACATTTTAAATTCAGTTAACTACATACTGATTAGAATGACTTGAGATTAGTCATAGTGAACCTGTACTGCCTTCAGTTATAATCCATTTAAAATCTTCTCAGAAAATATTGTTACCTTATGTATAGTCAGTGTTGCTTTACATATTATTTGTTCCTCTGATGGGCAACCGTTCCTGTGATACAGTATTTATTTAATAGTATCAACAAATTTCTGTGATAGACTATTTTAACCATTATTGTTGGTCTTAACTATCTACTGTTTGTTGATAATTATATGTACAAGGTTTGTTTTCCAGGTCAATCTTTTGACTTCACTATTTTTTGCTTCTTATTAGGCTGTAAAGATGTAGCCACCTTCTCACTTACATTTCTTGTGTTTAATTAAAGCGTAATGGGTTTCTTGAAGAGATACTAGAGTTGGATTAACCAAACTTAGATGTTTAAATAACATTGCTTATTTGGCTCATTTAAACCATTCATATTACACGAATATGATATTATTACCTAAAAATATGTCACACTTAAAACTTTTGAGCTACAATATAAAACGTTGATCTTTATTTTTAATATAATAGATGAGGAAAAGAAACGAAAAAGATAGAAATTAACAATTAAAGGTAAGAAATATGAATATTAAATACTTTAATTTGTAATATAACCCAATTCATGTTTTAAAGTAAACTTTAGAGTTTTGATTCTACTGCTAAACTGTCAATTCTAATAACCTTGAATATTTTTCACAATAACAACGTTTGCAACATATACAGAACAATTCAGATTATGTACATGTATGTCTAACCACAGGTAACACAGATGTTGATATGATATTATCTTAGCTATCCTACTAGAATCTCTATTATCTTTATGATTGTGTTGGCTGAATGGTGGCATCCCTCCAAGAAGAACTTACCACATTTAAAATGTGTGAACACCCTCCTCATAATGAATTTTATGTGATGAATATGCATGGCAATATATATCATAGATGAATTAATTAATCCAAAAATAAGCAGGAAACCAGGTACTGATGTAATCAGCACCCTAAAAAAATTAAGAGAGCACAACATTCTAACATCCTTATGAAGTTAAATTTCATTGCTGAAATTATACAATCATTTGTATGTTGATATATATCAGTTTTGCCTTATTGCCCAAGATATAGCCAACCAACTCAGTCATGCATTTTTTTTTATTTCAAGTAAATGTATGCTATATCAGCAGTTCACATCACCACTTTCATCTGCTTCTTCATATATTTGGTTAACTTATCATCGATTATCAGTCTGCTTTGTGTTCAGCTTCTTCCTGGCCTAAACTTAAACCTGTATTCAACTTAAGCTGTTGTTGGGTATCATGGCTTTTGCCAAAGCACAAGAATTTGAAGTGGACAAATTTCAACAATGTGTTTCAAAAATTTTGCTTTTCCCGTGAATCTGTCAAAGAAAGGAGAATGGCAATTACTTGATTTTTGCAAGAAAAAGTGCTTATTTTACTTTTTTATAATAATAAACTTAGAATTAATTTTTAACCATCCATTAGTATGGAGGATACAGCCTTCCAGATGGGTAATAAATGGAAGTAACACTTGGCTTTATACAGCACTTGTTTCAATAAATATCAAGGTAGAATCTTCAGATCACAATTTTATATACTTGTGACAGAATGCTTTTCATTTGCTAGGATACCTATTATTGCCGGAAAGAAGACTGTTCATTTTGTTAGTCAGTTAGTTTACTTTAATTTAGGTTGCTGTTGTTGCTAACCCATACCCCTGGATTCATTAATCCTCCGTGTAAGACTTAATAAGTCTTACTCAGAGGCTGCAGTTGAACAGTTTGACGTCAGCGTGCCATGAATATTCATGAGGGCATGCTGACTCAACCATAACTCTTACACGGACTGAGTAGGAAAGCAGGAGGCGTGTCCGACTGCTGAGCAGTCTGAATGTGTACGCCCCTGCAAGGTTTTAAAAAGCATAATGTCAACACACAAGAGCGAGTTCACTCAAACGTACTTGCACCCAACACCACACTCCCTGGCACTGTAAACCCCCATCACACTTATATAAAGTAAATAATTATATATATTTTTTTAAATCCACGATATAGCTGCCCGTATTTGCGCGTGTGTGCGTGGGTGTGCCCATTGCTTAGCTAGAGTTAGCAATTCTGACATGGAAGAGCATAAGAAAGAATGTTTTGCAACTCGCACCAAATTGCAATAGCATAATGGTAGAGCGTATGCACAAAGAGAATGTATTCACGGTTCGAATCCCACCACTCCCCTTCTTATTTATGTTTTAAATCAGTATTTGAAATAATACCAGACATATATGATTAAAATGTTATTAAAAGCAGTGACATGGTCAATGTATCAGTGAACAAAATATATATTTTTAAAGGACTCAGATATATAATAGCCTGGTGTTAAGCAATGCTTTACACAGCTAAACACAGATGCTCATAGTTTAATAATGCTTTACCCAGCGCAGTAGAGTTGCCCAAAGTTTAAAAGCGCTTTACCCAGTGCAATGTGTTTGTGCGGACGTGTGCGCCGCACCAACCAGGGCACCGTAGGGCACCGTGGAGCAACATAGAGCTAAGTTGCTTAAACGCAGCCACACCCACTAGCCTGTCTAGACAGTATTAAAATAAAAGAATGACCAGGTTCGAACCCAGAACATCATAATCAAAGTACAGAACCACTAAGCCATGACAACATAGGGGAAGTAGACACTATTAACATTTATAAACTTATGAATGGTAGTTAAACCATTACTAAGTAGGTCTGCAGTCAGCCGAGAATTTTACAAAATGGCCAATCACAAAAAAGTGCAGGAAATGCAGCATATTTAAGCCCCATAGGCAGGAATACTTGCCATAACTGATTGCAGCTCACATTTGCAGTCAGAATGGCAGGTGCAGGAGAGGGTTCACGCTTCTGAGCGCAACGTTGGGGCATCGAGGAGTCCAAATACATGGTCTGGCTCCTTGTCCATCATCATGAGTTAAGACTCCTGCAGGGCCAGTTCCAAGGGACGGAGTACAAGGCAGAGGCTTGGAACCGGTTAGCTCATGACCTCACCAGTGCCACAGGCATTCCTCGGACTGGTGAGCAGGTCCGTCACCACCATGCAGACCTGAAGAGATGAAAGCAGGACTGCCTGAACCAGTGGATACAGGAGGCCCATGGGATGCAGAATGCCCCACAACTGAGTATGTAGTCATGGAATGCAGTATGTAAGAATTGATAATGGAATATGTATAATGGATAGGTATGTCTCAGTATCCCTTCATTTACTTTACAGCTGCAGGTGACCATGCTATGAATCAGCAAGCCTATGCTGATAGGCTGCTAAGACTGTGCCACCAGGCAGGTTAGTGATTATTCTGCATGTATTGTAAAGTGTTGTAGTCCAAAAAAACAGCCATAGAATTGCCTGAATAAGTCCTCTGCATGTACTGTCAGATAAAAGTGTCAGAGAGGCAGAAAAAGAGTGTAGTAACCCATTAAGAAAGGTAACATATGTCTGGAATAATATCTCTGCAGGCACTGTCATATAACATAAGTGAGTGAGCCTGAAAAAAGATTGTTCAATCCTATTAATAAAGGTATAATATGTCTTGAACATGTCTGCCATAAACACCGTTAAAACAAATAAAGGAGTGAGCCTGTGGAAAAGTGTGCAATGTCATTAATAAAGGTCTAAAACCCAGAGTGTGTCTGTGTCACAGAGTCTGAAATGTTGTTGTACCCTTGCATTATACAAACAGTACTATTTGAAAATGTGCTGGCAACCCAGAGTTATCCAGTCCCATATAAAGTGGGTGATGGAAGTGCTGGTAGCTGTGAAACATATATACAGTCTACAATAGTCAGTTACTGGCTGGCATGAATAAGTAAACCTGGCACACGTGTAGCATGTAATTATTCACCAGAAATGTGAGTATGTGTCAAGAAATGCAGGATTCTGTACAAATCGAAGTAAAAATGTCATGTGAAAACATCCCAGATATGTAGATAAAGAAATATAAATGCAAACAAGAAATATGTAGCAGTAACATCTGCATCCTGGACAGTTAGTATGGCAGATATAGTTTAGGCATATACTGAATTAGCAAAACCCATGACACAACCTAATGTATGGTGGCAAGTGTAATAATACAGGTAGGGGATATACACTTGCAGCCACTGGGAATGTACTGTAGACTAAAAGGTCATTATAAGATGTTAACCGAGGTTTTTTCTACACCCTACCATATGTGCATAAACCATGCAATTCCACACCTCAATGGGTATGTGTAATCTTAAATATTTGTTGGGACATATGTACTATTGTTTTATAAATATTTGCATTGATGTTGATGCATGTGCCCTGTTCAAACACCACGTTCATGGTGGCCTGTTGCTACCAAATATCCCTGAATGCTGTTGGAATATCCACTGTCGTTCAATATATGCATGTGATATGCTTGCTGTTCACCTGTTGGAACCTTGGTGTGTTGGGTTAATGAGAATATTACTGCATGCTGTTACAACTAATCTGGAATGCTGTTGTTTATGTTGTAATTAAACACACCTAATCACAGAACGTATGGGAAGGCCAGTCCCAGCGGACCCACCTGTCCCTCCTCAGTTGGCGAGTGCACCTGGCACCAGTAGCTCTGGTGCCCAGCCCGGGCTCCCCTCCTCTGTTGGTCCTTTGCCACCTTTGGGTGGAAGCACTGCAGGGGATGGGGCTCATCCCCCCATGCAAGCGTGGGCGGAGAAGGGCCACCCATCACCCTTGCTAGGGTCCGGGCTGTGGTGCGCAGGGAGATCCAGCGTTCAGTCGCTGATCCCCTACTCCAGCTTGAGGCGAGTGTGGCACGTTTCTCGGGTGAGCCTGCCCATCCTACTCAGCCCACAGCACAGCCACCCTCGGGGCTGTGAAGGTGCAATGGTGACTGCCCATGGGTGGGGATCTCAGTTCCACTGTTACCATCTGTGGGCTCATGGGCTTGCGATTTCCAAACACCCTTCCCCGTCAATTGTGTTCACCCACCCCATGTGTCAAACTCTGCCCCTGTATGCGTCTTGTTTGTCTTGTCTGTTTACCTCCCCAACCTACCTCCCCAAATATACCTACTTCCTCTACCTCACATTCCACTCTCACCTGAAAAAAAAAAATAAAAAAAGGGCAATCTGTTCCCACAAAAAAATTACACTCCGTACATAGCTGCCCAATTCACACACATGTCCACTGGACATGTAAACTGATAATTCTAATTGTCAGTACAACATATTTTGTTGTCCTCACCCCTCTCTCAGGGGTGGAAGGTTTCAAATTTCACACCAAATTTCATACATATGCACAGCTGTTGCTGGTAAAGAAATGGGCAGCTATGGACTTCCCTACACCCATCCTGCACATCCTGAGCTGGTTTTCCTACTGTCTTTCCCTCTTTGTGCCCCCTTTTTCTCCACTTTCCTATCTCCCCATTTTCTTTTCTTTAAAAGAAATGAGCGCAGGGGGTTAGCGGGAGTAAGCACTTTTAAGCAGTAGTTAGAGGGGGTGCACGGGTGTGAGCTTGTGTGCGCGCTTAGCTAAGCATTGCTAAGCATCGCACAAACTCGCACCAACTCGCTTACAACTGCTTAAAAGTGCCTTAGTCACTCTGTATGACAAGGCCCTTGTACTGCTCAGCAGCAAAATAAAAAACCTTGTCAGTCTCAAACCCCACACCTTGGACTTACTATTCTGCATGTTGTACCACTAAGCCACAGCAGATATACAATAACTTGGTGTTGAAAGAAATATATCATGCATTACCATGAGTGAATGTAAAGGGAAAATAGGAATGGCATAACACAAATCTTGTTCTGTGGGCCTTAACCAGCAGGTGTTGTTGAATTGCATGACATGACTGTGAAAAGAGAATCAGCCATGCTAGTAGGGAATAATGTTACAGTAGCACCTTACAGACCCCACACAGTATCAGAGCAGGATAAACACTGGCATATTTGCATAGGTCACAGGCCAGACCTCCCAACAGTGACTGGTCTACAGTGATGACCCTGATTTGTAAACAAAAGTTAGCTGTGCCCCTCTGACTCCCTGTGAAATGTACTAACAGGAGGCAGAAAGGTGGGGAATCTCACTTAATGACAAATGTCAATAAGTGAGAGTAGACACTGCTTGCACATCAGAAAAGGTGTAGTAATACATATGCTCTGAATCCCCCAAAGTCTGAACTGCAAAATGTCTGAAATATATCACAGGTGTATCCCAGTTATATGTACCTTTCCCTGAGGCTATTCAAATATATACGTGAGAGTATCTGAGGCCTGGAAGAGTCAGAAACACACAGGCATATCAGCTTGTCTGCTGTTACACAGTCTGCAAATAGCTGTAGAATGAATCCCACAAGCATGCCCTTATGTAGACGTACAACACAGAAATATCAAAGGATGTAGCCATGTACTGCTAGCAACCACCTGTGACAATGCCGTTGTTCAGGTGCTGAAAAGACTGCTGTGGTGCACAGTCAAAGAATACTAGGCTGACCTCTGTCTACCATCTGGATATGTCCACAGGTGGGAGCTACTCAAACAAACTACTAGCCTTTATAGACTTACAGGTACACAGCAACTCTACATGTTCAGTAAGCTAAACATCACATGATAATAAATAATGCACTCTGCACTTCTGCACCCCTACCCAAAGGTACTATATACCTGTGTAGTCAGGCACAACCAAGGGTGTAGGTAGGCATACACAGTAGTGAAATATGTCCAGTTGTCCTGAGCAGACTGTGCTAATATCAACACAAACAAACCACAAACTGTTCAGAAGTGAGTAACGTACTAATGACAGTGTAATAGTTCACAAACAGTGCATGTGCCTGATATTCATAATTGGTAGTACAACGCACTTAGTTGTCCTCACCCCTCTCTCAGGGGTGGAAGGTTTCAAATATCCCTCCTAATGTATTGCATATGCACAGCTGTTGCTGGTAAAGAAATGGGCAGCTATGCATCCTCTCCACACCCTTCCTGTACATCCCGAGCTAGTTTCCTACTGTATTCCCCTCTTTGTGCACCCTTTATCACCACATTCCTATCTCTCCCTTTACTTTTCTGTCAAAGAAATGAGCGCAGGGGTTAGCGGGAGTGAGCACTTGTAAACAGTAGTAAGCAGGTTTGCACCAGTGTGCACATGTGTAAGCTTAGCTTAGCATTGCTAAGATATGATAAGCTAAGCCAAGCTCAGCTTAGTATAGCTACAATAAAATAAGCTAAGCTAAGCTTAGTTTACCATCACTAAGCATTGTCCAAACCTGCGCAAACCCGGTTACAACTGCTTAAAAGTGCCTTAGTCACTCTGTATGACAGGGCCCTTGTACTGCTCAGCAGCAAAATAAAAAACCTTGTCAGTCTCGAACCCGGGACCTCGGATTCACCAGTCTGCATGAAGTACCACTACACCACAGCAGATATACAATAACTTGGTGCTGAAAGAAATATAACATGCATTACAATGAGTGAATGTAAAGGGAAAATAGGAAAGCCATAGGAATACATTGCAATAACTACTGATGTATGTCAGTTAATTCTCTAATTCAAAAAGAAAGTACATACTCCCATGTATCCAGTGTTAGCATTAGGAGGTGTGAGTAAACCTACACACCGGGAAGAGTGTACTGGAAGAAGCAACAGTCAGGTTTCAGTACAGCATGCATTTCACTGGCTACAACCCAGCTTCAGATATGAGACATATACCAACCTTCTGACTGAGACAACAGTGTCCACAGCAAGCAAGCATGGTCCCCACCTTGCAAAACTGAAAGGGCTGCGCCTACCTAACCTATCATTTTATAGCAGTATCCTGAAATCACAGTGAGAACTGCAATTACCACACAGCAGGCTGCATGCAATTACTAAATGGTGGGCACCAATTGGTGCAGAGGCCATCACATGCACATGTGCAGATACCTAGAAAAGCAGCCTGTATCTGCCACACATGCAATAATATCATTGCAACAACTGGGAGAGAGATAGAGAGAGAGAGAGAGAGAGAGCACAAGCGAGAGAGACAGACAAACCACAGACAGACACAAACAGGCAGAAGGAGACAGATGCTGAAAACAAACAGCAACACACAGAGGAAACAAAACCAAAATAAATAAATAAATAAAAATAAAAAAAAACAACACCTACAACAGACGGAGGTGAGGAATACAAAGGTAAGGTATGTAACAGATATGTATTTGCTGACATCCGACAGATGTGTCTGAAGGGTACTCTACATACTGTGAATCATCCATATGTGGCAGCAGTCCGTATCTATATGTACATGCACATTTGCATAGGGCAAGGGACATACTGCAACTGTTAGTGAAGGCTGGACATAAGTATGTGGTTGAAGGCTGCTATGTGCACATATGTATGTAGGTTGTAGTGTGCGGCATTGCAGAAAGCAAGCAGTGCCGATATATGTCATGTGGTGTTAAACACTGTGGGACTGCGCTACAGGCAGTCAGGCCTGCTACAGCTATACAGCCTGAGGACAGCAGAATGCATTCTGCACAACATTGTGCAATAGTATTACATAACCGTATGTCTCACAACTGTTGCATAATTGACATCCCCACCATGAAAGGTGGGCAGTATATGTGCCTATATGTGCAGCTATATGTACAGCAATGGATGTTTACATATATATATATATATATATATATATATATATATATATATATATATATATGTGTGTGTGTGTGTATAGATATATAGATATCTATATGGATATATTTAGGTATATATGGATATATATGGATAAATATAGATATATATGGATATATATGGATATATATAGACATATATAGATATATATGGATATATATGGATATATGTAGATATATATAGATATATATATAGATATATAGATATGTATGGATATGTATAGATATGTATAGATATGTATAGATATGTATAGATGTGTATAGATATGGATAGATATGGATAGATGTGGATAGATATGGATAGATATGGATAGATATGGATAGATATGTATATATACATGTATATGTGTGTGTGTGTGTGTGTGTGTGTGTGTGTGTGTGTGTGTGTGTGTGTATATATATATATATATATATATATATATATATATATATATATATAAGAGCGAGAGTGAGGGAGACACGGGGTCATATGTACTGCAACAGGTGCCTGTTGTCCAAGGCATGGACTGAACACCAGTGTTGATACTGCAGTGCCATACCCCATTCCAAAACACCTTACGCAGTAACTGCCACATAGGTGGTAGCCTGCCTAACACTAATGGTGTCAGAAGGGTACATGGGACGCAGGTGGACAGTAGACTCCCCTTTGATAATCACAGTGCCACAGTAGTAATGTAATCTGTCTACGTGGTATGTGTCATCACAAAAGGTGTGTCATCTAGGGAAATATAGGACAGTGTTCCCCTCTACTCATCACAATGCCCCATGTGGTATGTACCTCACATGACAACTACAGCAAGTGGAAAGGCCACAGACATACCTAACAAAGAGTAATACTGCCCTCAAACACATGCCCTATGCAGACTGACTCACAAACCATAGCTAGAGTGAGTTGCATACTGCCCACCCAGATGTTACCACTGCCGGACATACAGAGGTATGTCACACCCATAGCAGTCGGCCAACCACCATGACAACACCTCACAATCCCTCCAGGCTACATGACCTAGGGCCCTAATCCTTGTCACCTCACTAAACAGCACATGCTGGAGGTACATGCTCCTATCCACAAATATGCCATACTCTCGACTAAATCACCCAGCATGAACAAACAAGGCTCCTCATTAGCAGATGTCATACATACCCCTGATGATTGTTTTGGAGATAGGTAATATGCTCTGGGAGTCACCTCTGTGTATCCGGTTGACAGGAGCAAGTGAAATCACATTACATGTGTGTCAAAGGTCAGGGTAGCATATGGCTAGGCTGCTCTAGGCCCTAAGGCCAATAGCATATTACCTACCTATGACGCAATGCATACACATATGTACTCAGTGCAATACCTGCTATGTGAGGTGGAATGAGTGTGACAGTGACTGTGTGCAAGGCTTGTAAAGGTGTGATAGCTTAGTGTGAGGTTGTGTCTGTCATGGTAGTTTGTGTCCTAGGTGTGAGGCCAGAGAAAGATGTGTCAGTTATTGGGATGCAGACATAGTAGGATGGCATATGTTGTGACGTTGTTCCTTGTGTACGACTGTGGTGTCCCAATCTAGGCTGAAGCAATGCATGTATGCTCAGTAAGTGGTACTGCTGGTGACTCCAGCTCACATATGAACTGTTGTACTACCTGAAGCTGTAGGCCTAAACAGCACTGTATGGTGTATGTTCACAGTCCCTGGTAACACTGTCTTGTGTGTTTCCTGTAGTCTGCACAGATTACATACCACAGTCATAGGTATCTGTAAGTAGGGGCACACAGTACTATAAGGTACACAGGTAATGCTCATCTGTGTCGGCATACATCTGTGTGTTGTATGTATGTCTGATGTGTGTTTAATGATGCCTGTACCATGCCCGCAATGACATGTGTGTTACAGGGTATGTGTGTGTACCTAGCAATATGTATACTCTGTTACAGCAGTATGCCAGCTATATTAACAACCGTGCACATATGTTAGGTAGGGGTATAACATCAAAGACTAGGGTGGTTTACCGGTAATACTGTGAATGTACATGACATTCATTGCATTGGATGACATATTTCTTCATGCATTAGCTTGATATATACCCCCAGGGCGAGGTTGTGCATTGTATCCCAAACAGTGTGCCGACTACTGGTGTATACTGATGTGTTATATGGAGTGTTGAAGGCACTGTCAGCCAGTTGTGGGCTGAGCACTGATATGTGGTATTGAATGTGTGTATCCTCTGATAGACAGATAGATGCTATACATGGCAGTTAAGTAATATCTGTACTTCATAATGTTAAGTGTGCCACATGACATGCTCACACATATTGTTTAATTGTCTTCCAGGGTTATGGCTCATCAATGTAATCCATCCTATTATGCTGCGGAGGAGCAGGAAATGCTGAACAGCCTGGTGCAGCACTATAACCTGCTTTATTCCAGGGCCAGCTAGCACCAGCATGACCGTACTGCAATGTGGTAAGACCTTGTTCACCGGGTAAATGACATAGGCATGCATAACCAGACATATGAGCAGGTACGCCATCACTGCAGTGATTTAATTAGACATGTCCAGTGGCGTGCATCTGATATCCATAGGCAACAGCTTGCCACAGCTGGTGGGGCGGCCATACATCCCCCCCTCACCAGAGTGGAGGAGCTGCTCCTAAGCATGGTGGCTCCTGGCCTACAGCAGCAACAACGTCACACATGTGTCATCATGGAGGCCAGAGCCACCCAGAAGGATGACATGGAGCGTGCAGGTAATACGCCCTAGCTGTAGACTACCGTTACGTGTATTGTTAGAATATGCATATGTAAAATGTGTACTGTGTGTTTAGCAGCTGTGCTGCCTAACATGTGCAATACAGATATTTGAAATAGTATCTGTACACCTGTGACTGTTGACTGTTGTTCCACTGTCATTTAGCACACTCACAGTAGCAATGCCACTGTTGTGGCCACTAACAAACTGTGTCATATTCTTCTTGGTCCCTCTGGTGTGACAGCAGGGCAGACAATACATGCTGGTGAGTGTGTTAACACTTTAATATTGGTAATGAAATGTGCATGTCATAGGGGAGGTGTAGGCCATGTACATGTAACACACCTATGCATAATGCATGCTGTGCATGTTTGCTGTGAGACATCAATCATCTCAGTAAAGTCAGTAGCTGCCTCAATCACATGCAATGCACAGTGCAGCAGACACAATTGTGGCAACACTGTACTGCACATTGGATATGCATAGTTGCTACAGCTGTACACAACAGAACATGTTTATCATACGCAGTACACAAAAACATGCTACATTTGGCATTACCACACACCCGCTGTAAGGTCACACTTCAGTATTCACACATGATGTACCTCAGGGGTAGAGGCCTATCATGGATCTGTGCAACACTCTGCAACACATAACACAGTCATGTTAGGCAATTGTCCCTACTGGGCACCTCACACATCAATGTACAAGGTGGCTGTGTAATTGTGAACGTAGCTACGGCACTGCAGTTCAGGTACAGCATGCTAGGCGGTGGTCTTGCACACATTAGTAGCTGTGAGTGACCACAAGATGCATGTTGATGATGGCACAGGGTACTACACCCCATCCAGTTACAGTGACTACAGTACTACTCATAGCAGTCATTGCTTTGCACCTCAGTATTTTGTGTGTGCAAACATATGCACCTATACACAATATGCATAGCAGGTTGTCTGTGTGCTTACATATGCCAGTATACACAATATGCACAGCAGTCACCATCCACACAAAGTGTCACAGATATGTCCTGGAATGCTAGTGGGTGTATAGGTCACTTGACACACATTGGGTATGTGTGGTGTTTAATGTTGAAGTCATGTAGCATGCCATGCCATGTCTGGCACCCACATATCTGCAATATGTCCCACACTCACCATAACCACTGTACACTGGCCATGTCAAGCATTGGGATTCCTTCACGTCAACATGCACCGCACATCCCATGTGTGTACATAGCATGCATGTGCTGCACCCGTGCCCACTATTATCTGCTATGGACATAGACACTGCACTCAGACATGGATATCTACGTGTCACACAGATAACACATGCAGCCATGGCATGTATACTTGTCAGTGATGGTGCACAGGGCATTGCAGAGCTGATAATACCTGCACAGCAATGTTGTGTCCATGTACAGTGTAGCCAATCACTGAACAACTACACAGTTGCATCAAAGCCATGTATACTGCCATTTAATAGGTGCGTCTACATTTGCACTGCATGGTCTTGTGCAACACATATTCTGCATGCTGACATGTGTGTGGTGACTGTCTACCTTGTGATACTGGCACCCACCTTCACCCACTATAGATTATGTGTTGGATTGCTGGTATGTGTGTGTATGTGCTGTAGTGAGGTGTGTATTAGTGTTCATGTGTGCATGTGTGCATGTGTTCATGTGTGCATGTGTTCATGTGTTCATGTGTGCATGTGTTCATGTGTGCATGTGTGCATATGTTCATGTGTGCATGTGTGCATGTGTGCATGTGCAGACCATAACGTGTGTTTCCTGTCTTCCTCTCACAGGTGCTGAGTTAGGGGTTGTCGAAAGCAGCAGGCAACCTGAAGCGACTGCCATGAATAGTGGTGATAATGACACATGTATATTGGCACAGGAAGGTTTGACAGGGTCTGTCGTTGGTCCACCAATTGACAGTACACAGCATTCAACCCCGTCTATGTGCACACTCATACTGTCAATACATCCCTCACCACCAATGGCCATAGGCGAGGGACAGCATACAGTTGGCATTGACCAGGAGAGTGCGTTACCCTTGGCACTTGCATCCCCTCACAGCAGCCATAGCCATAGACCTGGAATGGTACCACATAGGCGGAGGTCCAGGGGTTCTCAAGGGAGCACCACTGGTCGTATTGCCCCTGGCAGGCATGCCCTCACAGGTCTTACGATGACCAGTATGTTCCGGGCTGTAATGCAGGCCCAGGCACGTATGGAACGGTACACCAGGCAGGGACTTAGGGCACAGAGGGCACATTACACCACTATCAATGACAGCATCCGTGACCTTGCCGGTGCCATCTGGACTTACACCGAGGTCATTGATAGACATTGGGGGGAGACATTAGATGCTCTCCCCAGCATGTCTTCCATGAGCCAGGACCGTGTGGGATGGTTGCAACGTCGACACGGATGCATGCCAGCAACAGCAACAGCTGGCAGTGGTTGCAGACGGCCCATAGTTCACAGCCGCTCCCATAGTGGCAGTACCAGCCCCAGCAATGCTGGGGCTGGCCTGTCCATTGATCGTCCCAGTAGACCATGTGCACATGGCTCTGGCCAGTCCCAGCAAGGACATGGGTTCAGTCATCATACTTCTGCCTCTAATGACAGTACCCAGTCAAGGTTGGTACCTGATGCTGTCCGTAGCACCCCTGCCAGGCACAGGTACTGTGTCCATGGCTGGAGACAGTGATCTGTACAGCCTAGCTGGTACCGTCTGTGGCTGTCCTACAAATGACCGTATATGGCAGCCACATGGTGGAGCTGTGTGCATGCAGACACACACACATTAACCAAACAACTAGGGCTCACACATACACACACACATTACATCAACATTGGCCCATGCTGTACTGTTGTCCATGCTGTGCTGTTGTCCCTCACACACACACTCACACACACACACACACACACACACACACACACACACACACACACACCACACACAAACATGTCGATTGGATGGGTCAATGTCAGGCTCTGGCAAACAACATAACACCCTGTGCATATGATGATACCTGTGTCGCCTACTGTCATCTGTATTATTGACAGAGGGACAGGCTAACATGGTGCTGATGCACAGGGTGACACTATAGCAGTGTAGCAATAATAGCAGGTTGTCAACAAGGAAGTGTAACAACATCCTTGTAGGTATATCTGAGCGGACATTATGCATCAAAGCTCTGATTGTTTACACCACTGTTAGGTCTGAGTATGTATTGCCCACCCATGTGCCACTTGGCTGAAGTGTAATGTGTTGCCAGCATGTGTTAGTGAGTGGACAGTACATGTGTGATGTGTGCAGTACAGATTAGCAAGTGTACATCTCTGAACATGGTGGGTGCACACTGTCTGCATGTACGTGCATAGTGGACACATGGGACATGTGGCACACCCTATTGTACACATTGTTAACATCTCATAGTATCTTTCAATGGCCAGTATGCATTCTACTACAGTTATGTACTAACATGGGTAGATGTGTGTATGACATGGGTTGACACTATGCTATGGGTGATACCATTAGTATCTGTCAATGATTTGTGGTCTGGTAGTATACACAACCTCAACAGCATGACTATAAGCAATCATTGGATGATGTCCTGACAAATGACACACAGTAGTAGGGAACCCAGTAACAACTGGATCCTTCCGGTACTACACTATAACACTAACAAGTGGTAATGACTGCCACCCATTCCTGTGACCACACCTGTTTGGCATATAGCCCCCTTAGGTACATGCAGACACACTAGGGATATGTCCATCCAAATCTGGAAATGCATGGATTGGCCTACAATGCATTCCCAGGATGGGACGCATATCCTACACAAGGGTATCATACAGACAGATACCTGTTGTCTGATACATGCTGTATAGCAGTAAGCCAACTATGGCATAGTCATCCTCATGTAATATACATACTATCCCGTCAGTACCACACAGGTGGTAGCCCTCAACATGTATGTTGGGTACCAATGTGTACATACAGCCTCATGTTATGCCATGTGTCCCTTGGTATCCACATATCCATAGGTATTGTGCAGTCCCAAGGTGTATCACATAAGACATTAGAGGCCTGAATGCATATCCACAAGGCAGTCATACACCTATAAAGACTGAACATTCTTGGCAGTCTTTGTTGTGTTTGACCATGTCTGACATATACCCCAGGCATATACCCTCACTCACACTACTCTTAAGTAACTGTCATGGGTGTGTGTGCGACAGATGACCTTGGCCATAGAACACGACAATGGACGGCCTTGTCACATACATACAGATGTGACCTACAATCTGAGAAGCAGCGGCACAACCTATCAATGGAAACAAATGTATTCATGTAGTATGCAGGCTTCACACCTATGTACTGATTGAGGGGACATGTACACATATATATTTGCCATGCAGATACTTGATGTGTGCAATGCACTTACTGTTGTAATCATACTATGTCATACCATAGTAAAAGCAAAACCCACACCGCATTGACTAACAGTGATACAAACACAGTCAGCATTTGTAGGATTCAAACCCCTACCTAGCTATGTTATGATATTAGAAAGCGATGCATTAACACGGCACACTTTACTGGCTGGTATCTCTTCTCCTGCTGTATTTGTAGGATGGTGACATCATCAGACTTTCCAAAGAGGAATGTACCTCTTTGAGTAAGTTTTCCCAGTCTCCAAAAAGGGGACACTTGTCAAAGGAAACTGCACACATACACAAACCCCCAGACACACACTCTTTGCAAGATTCAAACCCCTACCTAACTAAGTTATGATACAACAGGGAGACACATTAACACAGAGTGCTACTTGATTTATTGGCTGGTATCCTTTCTCCTGCTGTATTTGTACGATGGTGACATCATCATCCAAAGAGGAATGTACCTCTTTAAGTGAGTTTTCCCAGTCTCCAAAAAGGGGACACCTCTCAAAGAAAACTGCACACATCCACACACCCTCACTGTTTGCAGGATTCAAGCCCCTACCTACCTATCTTATGATACTAGAAAGAGATGCATTAACACGGCATGCTATCTGCTTTACTGGCTGGTTTCCTTTCTCCTGCTGTATGTGCAGGTTGGTGACATCATCACACTTTCCAAAGAGGAATGTACCTCTTTTAGTGAGTTTTCCCAGTCTCCAAAAGGGAGCTCCTCTCAAAGAAAAATGCGCACATATACGCCCCCCCCACTCACTGTTTGCAGGATCCAAACCCCTATCTACCTATGTTATGATACGAGAGAGCGATGCATTAACACAGCATGCTATCTGCTTTACTGGGTGGCTTCCCTTCTCCGGCTGTGTTTGTAGGATGGTGACATCATCAGACTTTCCAAAGAGGAATGTACCTCTTTTAGTGTGTTTTCCCAGTCTCCAAAAAGGGCACTCCTTTCAAAGACAATTGCACACATACACACTCCCCCCCACACACACACACACAATCACTGTTTGCAGGATTCAAACCCCTACCTAACTATGTTATGATACTACAGGGAGATGGATTAACACAGTGCGTAATTTTCTTTACTGGCTGGTTTCCCTTCTCCTGCTGTATTTGTAGGATGGTGACATCATCAGACTTTCCAAAGAGGAATGTACCTCCTTTAGTGAGTTGTCCCAGTCTCCAAAAAGAGGACACCTCTCAAAGGAAACTGCACACATACACACACACCCCCGCCACACACAAACACACACACTCTCACTGTTTGCAGGATTTAAACCCCTACCTAACTATGTTATGATACTAGAGAGAGACGCATTAACATGGTGTGCAATTTGCTTTACTGGCTGGTTTCCCTTCTCCTGATATATTAATAGGATGGTGGCATCATCAGACTGGACATGGTGATGTGTGTACACTTTGTTTTATGCCATTCCAGGAATGGTCCATGTGGGTCAGCAGGTGTCAACAGCTTGAACAAGACCTCAGAATCCTTACCTTGTGTGATCTATCTGTGGACACATTGACATTCCGTCATATGTCAACACATATTTATGCACAGCTTGTTGGTTTTGTGGATACTGCATGTGTCTGGGATATTGATAAAGGGCTATTCAAAGTCTATGTGACACATGTGTAGATGTGTTCATTGATGTATGTCCTGGGTGGCTGTCTTGCCAACAGTCTAGCATGTTTGGGAACCATGATCCGCACATGAACATACCACAATTGGTAGAGTTCTGTTTATGTCAGCTTCCAATAGCTCTATTTATGACTGCAACAATGATGGACTCCATGAACTTGCAGATCAGACTTCATAGGCATACTGGACTTGACTTCCCATGGTGTGTTGTGCACCAACACTTGTGGAGAGTGCCATATGTAGCTGTGACACATTCAGTGGTTCCACATCCTGTGTAGTGGGTGAGGCTCAGCTGACTGTTCAGGTGCATGATCTATTTGTTCTGTAGTTTGCGCATGACACATATTGGGAATCAATGTATTCCACTTGCTGCCATGCTTTTGGCAGTGGGGGTAGCTGCACATCCATTCTACATGTGATATCTCCTTGTATGTTGATATGGACTATTGTCAGTGGGAAGTGGGTATGTACATATGGGCGTGTCTGTCATGATGTCGGCATTGTCACTCAGGTACAGTTGGCCCTAACTCAGGACATATATGGGTGTACACTGCTATTCATGACATAGCTGAAGGAGGTGTCATGATTCAGTCTGGACTCCTTCTCAGCTACTCTTTACAAAACACCAATGACCATGAGCACTAATCCCTGTTATACTCTTTTACATGCTTAACACCCTACTGATCCTTTGTGATCAGGCTACAGAGTATGTCATGATAATATCCTGGCATGTCCAGGGGTTGGTTTCATGTGTACTCTCCAGTCCAGCTGGTGAATATTGTGATATTGACACAATGTCACATCTGCCTCATGTACACAGACAACCCTCTCCTCCTTCTGACAAACTCAGATATATGTGTGAGATGCACCTATATAGACATACATGGTGCTGAACACTCTCGACCCATGACTGGAGCAGTCTATCAGGTGGTGAAGGTAACCACACACACCACATATCAGTCTCACATATCCTCTAGCAACAGCACTCAATCCACATTATCACACATAAACATACTCAGATGCTGTAAATGTACTCTACCTAAGCAGCAGAGACCTCCAAAGCAGACACACACACACCTGCTACCCCAGTACAATACCCATATATCACATAGTTCATAATGTTAGTGTGCCACGCAGTCACTGCCCTTCAGGCTAAACAACACACCTAATGCACTTGTAATAGGCGACACTTATTGTCAGACACACTGACGTACCACTCACCAGCCCTAACAAGGGAATAGTCACTTTGGGCTGTCTGTTGGGTGCCAGGATCTGCCGCATAACACAGGCAGTCAGGTCACTCCAAAGCAAGTACAGGACTGGCACCATCATTGTCCATGCTGGTGTGTATAACCTCAGACGTTACTCCCTGGACCACATGACATGATACATGGAGGAACACTCTGATCATGTAGCCCAGGCCAGTATGACCTTGACCTTGTCTAGCATCTTACACCCACTAATTATGATGTCACAGTATACGGACACATATCACATTTAACAGTTGCCTAACAAATTTGTTTAATTTATAGGGGATACAGTGTCTATCAACCTATGGTGACATGCTCAACATGCCACATAGCTTCACTGTGGACAGCTTGCACCTGTCACCCTTGGACTTTGGAATGCTGACTGAGGCTCTTGCTACCACCATAGTGCCTTTTTTAAGCAGGGCTCAGAAGACAAACCCACCTCCATAGACATTACAGGTTAAATGAAACTAAGGGTAATGCTGCTCAACAACAGTTGTGTTAATCTCATATTGCGGCCACTCAGGACTCTCCTCAGTATGGAGGATAGCGATATCTGTGCACTGACAGATGCCTGGTTCAGGCTCGCTTATGCACACCAGCACTACCAGATTATGTTTCATACCATGCTGTCTGGCAACAAGCCTTGGAACAGACAACACAACTAGGGGAGTATCCATATACATCACAGGACTCACTACTCCAATGGCAGGGGACCTGTCTGGTAGACCCCAGCCATTAATAAGCTGTATAACATCAGAAGGAAGCTACTACATGATAGAGCACAATCCCAGACTGGAAGGGCATCTGTGATCTGTACCAGAAGACAGCTACGATCACTCATGAACTTTTCTAAGGGCCGCTTCTACCAGACAATTGCAACAGACACATAGGACTATCACACGGCCTTCTTCAGTTATGTCAGGAACCTGGATGGACACTCACTGATATGCTGTGAGTTACTGCATACTGACTAAACCTACCCTGAACCCACTGGCATTGCCAACATCTTGGCAAACAGGTTCAGTGCAGATGTCTCCCACCCATCCCCCCTAAGGAGCAACTATCCATCCCAACAGAGTATAACCTCCCTGACATCACACAGTAACAGGTGAATGCTGCCTGACCCAAAGCGCACATCACAGTATCAATGTGACCAGATGGTGTCCCAACCTGCATCTTACACGAGCATCATGACAGATGTAACCCTCACATTACATCACTGTTGAATATCGGAGTTACCACAGGATATGTACCCAAGGAATGGCATACAGCGACAGTGGTCCCACTCCACAGAGTTGGTGCCACAACAGACCACACACAATATTGCCCTATAAGCCTAAGTAGCCTGTTCTGCAAAGCTATGGAGTGTATTGTCATGGGACTCATACACATAGACATCGGGAACCTACGGACACTGTGTCCTACACATTTCAGCATTGTTGTGGGCAGATCTTGCCTCTTGAACCTGTTTGTATTCTTTAAATGGCTAACAGGTCCATCGACATAGGGACGGCTGTCCACACAGCCTACCTGAACCTTGCAAAACCCTTCAACACAATAACCCACTGGGCCATTATGCATAGGCTGACCAGCATTGATATGGACACATATCTCACACGATGGGTTGATACCTGGATCAGGGATAGCACCCACATGGTCAGAATTGCAGGTGCCATGTCTGACTATACACCAGTTACATGTGGCATCCCACGTGGCTCAGTCCTGGGACCTCTCTTGTTCAGTATATATTCGTCTGACGTACAGGCTACCACAGGGGGAATATGGCTGAACATGTTTGCACTTGACTGCAAACTGGGTGCCATGATCAACTCTCCAGCTACCACATGCATACTCAAACAGGGTCTCACAGAGATGGATGACTGGTGCCTGAGCCATGGCCTACAGCTAAATGCCATTAGTTGCATAGTCATCCCCTTTGGGAATAATAACATGCCCACACATTACCACATAGGTAGTACTCCATTACATATGGTAGGAGTTGTTAGGGGTTTGGGGACATCACTTGTTCATACTGTCACCTTTGACATTCACATTGCCAAAGTGGCTGGAAACACCTACTATGTGGGCCACATTATCCCATGTGGTTTCACATCTAGATGGAGTGAGGTCATTGTGCCCCTATACTCATCACATCCATGCTTGGTTACAATGCCACATTTGGAGTGTACCTTACCCGACACCTGCAGCAACTGTACTGGCCACGGAAATTCCTCACCAAGCAGATCTAGGGACTCACACAGATGCCCTGCACAGTTCAGATGCAGTAACTCGAGCTCTACTCAGTCGCTTACCACCTACTCAGATATGATGTGTGCCTGTTGTTTACAGATATACCCAACCCAGAATTACTGGACATGCTCCACCTTAGGATATCCGACTCTCTTGCAGCTACACACTCCAGGGACATATACCTCAGCACAGATGTTAATAGGACATTGTGGAGGGACAGATTCTTATCCCAGAGGCTCCACTCACTCCAGAATGTAATCCCAGTTTCACATAGGCAGAGCCACCCACTGACCACCTACTGGAGACATCTTGACGAATGTATGGGTGATCGTGATCGTATGTTTACCCCTGGGATATCTTCTGTGTCCTTGCTAGACAGAGGCACACTAGCCTAAACATACATGGGCTATCTTGTGTGACCTACTATTCACACACACGTGTAGTAATCTGACAGGGTTGCGAATGCCAAACACACTCTGGTTAGGCTTGTACATGCCCTAGGGCAGATAGCCTAGTATCGACCTCTGAACCTATGCTAATGTTCAAGATGCACAATGTTTATTGCTGATACTGTTTGCAGGTCTTTATCATCTTTGCTTTACCAGTTTCTATGAACAACTTCGGTATCTGCAGAACATATTTGATTATGACTAGGTTCCACTATATTATAGATGTGTCTGCTGTCATATAACTGTGTGCACAGGACGGATTCCTGTATAGTGACAGGTTCATGGGTTAACACATGCAACTGCCAGATATGCATGGCCCACTGCTGTACTCAGACATGGCCTAAGTGTGTGAGCATGCCCAGTTCTGCCATTCCGTGTTTTGTTGCCTGACATTTGTCTCATTTATTCAAGTGTGTGAGCATGCCCAGTGCGACCTTTCAGTATGTTACTATCTGAGGTCCACTACATTTGTTGATATGTGTGAACATGACCGATATTAACATTTATACTGTGTGTGTGTTGGAAGTCAGGTTCTGTTCTCACTGCAGGACTCACCTTTGTGTCATAACTCGACAAGGATTATGCTGTGCCTGCAGGGTTTCCATGGAATACTTTGCATAGACTTATCAACTTTCCTTCATACCGGTTGACCACCGCAATACTGCCATGGTTTAGTGGTTCAGTACTTTAGCTATGGTGCACAGTATCCTGGGTTCGAGGCCCATCACTGCTTTATATTTTCATACTGAGCAGACCAGACTGCTTAAGGGCCAGTTAAGCAAATATGAGCATGTTGGCTTTTGTTCAGCTATGCTCTACTTAGACCAGGCTTGTCTGACATTGCTCAATATTCACCAGCATTGCTGGACGTTGCCCAATATTACTGAACATTGACCACAGTTGTGCTAGTTGGTGTGTGCAATTTTGTTTGCATATACTACATGGTTGTAAATGCTGTTTAGCACTGCTTTATTGCTTAACACATGGCAATCATGCCTTAGGTGGTGCTGCAGAGCTGCCTATGTTGGATTCACATACTACACTCCCTGTACATGTTTGAAAGCAGGTAGTGTCAACATAGGCATCCCTTTTACTATATGTGTGAGTCGGAGAGAGGTATCATTTCCAGAGTTCCTATTGAGCCAGTGTATGTGCTATGCATTGTCTCTTTGCCAAGGCCAAAGCATACTGGGCACACCTCCTTCTGCCTACTGGGGCAGGCTCAGGTTGTTCCTCCTCCGAGTCACGCTCTGTCTCGGATGGCCTTGGCAATGGTGGGGGGATGTTTGGTCCAGGCCTATGCTGGTCCTGCTGCAACTGTTTTTGCAGGATCATATTATGTAGCATAGCACATACCATGACAATTTGGTTACATGTAGTTGGTGAGTACTGCAAGGCTCCACCAGATGTGTCCAGGCACTGGAACCGTGACTTGAGCAGCCCAAACACACACCCTATTACATTATGTGTTTGTGCGTGTGCCTCATTATGGAGTTCCTGTTCAGGTGTGTGTGCGTTTCTGATGGGTGTCATCAGCCATGGCTCCAGTGCATAGCCAGCATCCCCCACTAGGTGACCATGTGGGATGCCCCCATTGGCAAATGTCTGGTATAACTGGGTCAGATGCCAGATATGGGAATCATGGTAGCTTCTAGGACAGCCTGCACACACATTCAGTATTATGCCCTGGGCATCACATATGACCTGGCAATTGATGGAGGGAAAGCCCTTGCGGTTGAAGTAGACCCTACCCTGCTTGCCGGCTGGTGCTTTGATGCATATCTGCGTGCAGTCTATTGCACCCACTACCTCAGGGTATTTTGCTATTTGCTGGAAGAGACACATATTGCTGGCCAATACCTCACAGGAATTGGGGAAATATACATGATCACCGACATGTCCTGACATGGTATCCAGGAACTGGTGTAGTACCCTGGATGCTGATGCCTGTGATATCCCCATCATATCACCAGTTGGTCTCTGGAAGATACCTGTTGCTAATGTTCTTAGGCCAACACATAGCTTGGTTTCCACTGGGATGGGTTCCCCTCTGTTGGTTCTATGTGTGAGGCGTGGCCTGCACAGCTCAACAATTTGCTGCAGGAGGTCTCTGTCCACTCTATAGCGATCCACTATCTCCAGCTCATGTAGCCCCTGGTAGGTTACCCTGGGCCTGTACACTCTTTTCTGTCTCCTCACTGTTGATTTTCCAGCAGCATTTCCATTGTCACCACCCTCAGCATGTTGCATATGTCACCTTATAACCGCAATGGCAGCCCCTAACATTTCTTTGTCTCAGTAAAGCTTTTTCAGTTTTCATTTCTATTAGCTTACGGCAGTGTCTGTTGTGAGAAACATAATGGACAGTTGTTTGCAGAGTTTTAAGTGCTAGGCTGGGCTGGGCTAGTGTACTGCCTGTGTAATTGCCTGATTCTGATTGTTTTCACCTGATAACTCTGCTAGTACTCCCTGGTAGCTTCCTACTATTTGTTGTGCTTCCTTTTTCCTTTCTTTTTCCTCGGGGGGGGGGAGCACCATGCACATAAGCGCAAACATGTGCACAGCAGCTAACACACGTGCACACATGCTTACACGGACTAAAACTTGCTTATCCGGGTTAATCCGCATGCACACCAGTGCAAACGCGCTTACAACTCTTTAAACAGCCTTATACATGCTTACTCCAGCTTAAACGCGCGCACTCATGCTTACACATGTGCACTCTGTTCTACTTGGGTTTACACGCACGCACACGCACACGCATGCATACCCGCTCAGCAAGAAACTTTGGCATTATCCATGGTATACACCTTCCATTTCTTGCCTTTCCCTAGCCTACCTGTTGACACACCTCTTTCCATGATCTGTAAATGACAGCTGACACATGCCACTCTGCTCCAATGAGCTTCACCTCTTTCATACATACCCCCTCGTGATGTCACCTATCTTCTACTCTGTTACAACCCATATCCTACTCCTACACTCCACTGACTGTGCTCATTTGCTATGTAAACTCGCAATTCACTATCCTAATGCTCATTTACATAGGATTGCCTACTAATGCTTGGTTACATGTCTTAGACTGAGCTTCCCCCCTTGGCAACCTCTACTCGGTGGCCATGTTTTCTTCAGCCTGCCATTCCCTTGCATTGTACATTAACAATTTCAGTAAAATCCACATTTGTGGGTTTTAATTTTTAGTATTCAGGGTTTTAGAGTGCAGCCCATTTGCGCAGCACTGCGCTACGCTTAAACATTGAAAAGCAGCGAAAAAAAATAAAATATTTTATTTTCATATTGCATCAGGAAACATTTCACATGGCCGTATATTTGGCCATTGGCATGCTTCCTGCAGTGGATGCAACCATTATTTGGAGCTGCCACAGCTCTGTTTTGCTATTTGCAGAACGGTACTCAGTTGTCAACTGAGTACATTTCTGCAAATAACACTGCTCTTACTCGGACAGCATCTGGTTTCCTGAATCGCAAATCTACCTCATTTGCATGCCTTTCACCTGCAATTGAGGTAATTTGCATATCCCAGCCCTGTCCATGTAAAAGCCATTTTAGGAGCTCTCTTACACACCCCTACAGGCTGTTCCTGGATCGCTCATCAGACATGATGGCTGCATGGAGTCTTACTCTACTCTAAGACACAGTGCAAGCTTTCGTGAATCTGGCCCACAGGCTATCATCATGATAGAAAATTTACATTCCCATGAATTACCAGGGCTTACTAACACTGTGTATCAATGTGTAAAATCTCCCTGAAATTCCATTTTCTTGAGATGAAATCCAGTAATTGTATATGTGTGTGTGTGTGTGTGTGTGTGTGTGTGTGTGTGTGTGTGTGTGTGTGTGTGTGTGTGTGTGTGTGTGTGTGTGTGTGTGTGTGTGTGTGTGTGTGTGTGTGTGTGTGTGTGTGTGTGTAAAATAAAAAAAAAAGATTTTCAACATTTCTGACATCTTTTTTTATATTTTCCCTTTGTTTTGCTATTTGTGATCATTATATTGACTTTATATATACATAAATAAATTATCATGTAAGGAGCAGATACTTGAAAACTTGAGGGATGTTATGAATAATAAAAATGCAAGTGCTTTAGCTAGGCATGTTCAGTTAAATAATGTGCAGCACCAATTTACCTTTTTTGTGCTAGAAATAATAGAAGAGGGTTTGAGGGGAGGAGATGTAAGAAACAGAACTGAAACATGTGAACAAAAATGGATCCTTTGTTTTAAAGCTGATAAATTTCCTGGCATTAATAACATGGTTTCACTTAAACCTTTTTTACATCAGAGATCTTTGAAGCACTAATCATTAACTATGTTCCTTGTTTTTTAGCTTTGTAATGGCACTTTAAATGCATGTACTTAGCTAATTAACAGACATTCCCTATTGGATGTTTTTAGTATAAAGAGTGTTAATTTTTTTATGATGTCTGATGAACCGTGTTTGACTGTGAAAGTGCTAGCCTGCACATTAAAAAGTGTTGTTTTTAACTGGAGTTGCCATTCTGACTTGATGGGACTCTTCTGTGTGTTTTCTTTGGTATTCAAATATTTTTCTAAGTTTGAGTTCAGTATCCTGGTTTTTATTTTTATTTTTTTCTATAAATAAATTATTCCCAGTGAAATGCAGAATGGGATTTTATGCTGATGCCTTAAGTGCTCATCTAAATAGGGATACAGCCCACTGCAACCAGATTCAAATAGGCATTGGCTGCAACTGTCACAACAAAGTAATGAATGTGCCCTGAATAATTTATTTACTCTAGATTTTGAAGTGCATATCCAGTCTGCTTGCTTATTCCACAATATCGGTATTTGTTGTCTAAGAAATGAACTCCTTAGTTAGGTCTTCAAATTAACAGAAATCTTTATATTGTTAGATTTCTGAGTTACAAAGCTAAAATATAAATCTAAACATAGCACTGTCTGTAATTCCACATGTTTGAATGCCTTATACACTAATACAATGTTTCCTCTACAGTATCTATGTTGTAAGGTGAATTAATTGAGTCTTTCACACCTTATCATATAATCTAATTCTAGTATAGACAGAATGTTATTTCTATTTCAGTACCTTTTTTACACATAAAACATGCACATATTCTCAATAATTTGATGCATATACGTGCTGTATAGATTAGTCATACATCTTTCATCTTTGGGTATACTCCTCTTTAATGTAATATCTGAACTGTCTTATTGCTCTACAGCTAACATCATCAGCATGCTAAAGGAAAACCCTGATTAAATCATTATCTCAGGATCAGCATATTTACAAACTTCAGTCATACTATTGGACTACAAGAAAAGAGATAAATAAAGATAAGTTTTTCAAAATATATTATCCTGTATTTCATGGGTGCTAAATCACAACCCTGACTGGTGCACCCCAATTCAATATTTCTATTAAATAGGAATACATCATGTCAAAATCCTTACTGCCTAAGATATTCAATTCAGTGTTATGGTCTGCAGACTATTTACCTAGCCAATAAGTATTATTTCTTGAAAATATTGCCAATACTAAGTTAAATAAGATGGGTCTAAGCACCAAGCTATGTGGGATTCCCCATGGTCACATGTTAGTAATCCAAAAGCATGCCTTGAATAGATACAGCCTGCTTCCTATGCATTGGCAATGTCATTATCCATCTTATTATGTATGAGTTAAATATGGTGTTTACCAAGGCTATGGTTATGTGAGATAAGGAGTTGAAAGCTTTGGCTAATTCTAAAACTATGATTCCTGTTGTTCTTTTATCCATAGTCATAGAGACTAGATCAACTAAATTAAGTTTTTTCCTATAAATTTGCCAAAGAAAGGATTGGCAATGGTGGGCTTTTTGCTAGTGAAATGATGTTGAGTCAAATAAAATAAGGACAAATTTTCAATTTAATTTATCAGTTCCAGTAAACATATTTTGAAACAATTAGATAGAATTGGCATTAAGTTGATATTGCATGTGTAGTTTTTGACATCATTCATATTGCTTTTTTTAAATACTGGTGTTATGCCAGTGACAGTTTCAGCATTTTTAGACTATTCCATTGCATAGCAGATTAGTAAAAAGTTTTAACTGTATTGGGATCATTTCATTTTACATTTAAAGTAGTATAGCAAAAATGTTAGGGAGATCTTTACTGGCTTTATTTATAACCTTTTTTACTATTTCTATTACTATTAACAAAGAACTCTCACATTCACAAATGGTGTAATACAATCTCAAAATGGTCCCTTGGTTGTTTTTGCAAAATATGTTTTAAATTCATCAGCTATGTTTTTTTTTTTGGATCAGTGACTACCACATTACCAATCATTAATGACATAATCTGATGATGATACTGGGTAGCATTGTTAATTTATTTATTTAATTTTTTTTGTCACATCTAAAGCAAGCTTCTGCTTGTAATCAGTTTTTTTTTCTGTCCTGATCTTAACCTTCAAATCCTTGGTCATTTTGCTTAATTTCTTCTTCTTATATTTATTATTAGAAAATATTATATAACCTAAATATATATATATATATATATATATATATATATATATATATATAACTGAAGTTAGAGTTAACACTGTCAACTAAGGGCCTTTACAAATTTTTATAATCAAGGTGTAACTTGTTATTTTCAAATGCTAAGCTTTTAACAGGTCTTGTTTTAACACAGAGTAATTGACTAACTTGTAATTGTACTTACACAATTATCTGATGTCAAACTGGAAAAAAAGCACAAACATAATTAAACTAGATCAGATAAATAAAGTGCGATCAACAGTTGGGTTCCTAATGTGGTCTAAATCAATATTCAGGAATGTTTTATCTTATATCCAGGAAATTCCTTCCTATGTAATGCTTGCAATGAGATTACTCTAGTCTCTAGTTGAATAGTCAACATCTCTTAACAATAGGATGTCTAATAAGTCTTCCAATCAAGTTAAGCAATTATAATGAGTTGCTAAGTCCATATGAGGGCTTTGATAGTATCAATGATTTGTAAGTTGTCATTATTCCTTAAGTTAGGAATTTTACCATTTAGCAAAAACCAAGAAAAAGGAACGCACCACCACTGTAACAAAAATCAATAATCAAATGAAAAACACTGGCTTTCAGTAGCAAACTTGCTGTGGAACCTCAACCCAGATATAAATTCAAACACCTTTATTCTACCATCTAGGCTTTTTTAATGGGTTTATTATCTTACTTGACTACATAAGAATGAATGCAGTTGAGAATCAACAGTAAGTACAGTACCCTAGACTACTCCCACAGGCAGTCATATTTTTGAAAGCTTGGAAACAAAAGGAATACATGAAAAGTACTACATAAAAATGTAAGTGCTGATTCAATTATACGTGCTGGGGCATAATCAATAAATCCATCTATACACAAACATGTTTGAAGTATTTAAGGCAAGCGAAATGCAGAACAATTTTTGCTATGATTTTTTTTTAAATATAAAAGGGCATTATACATTTTATATAAGGATATCCTTTTATGGACACCCTTTTGATTTATTTAAAAAGAGGAAATAGGAAAGTTTGAAAAAGGGAAGCCATAACAAAGATGGAAACACAAAACGAAAAGCAAGAGGGTTGTGTTTCAGGAGGAGGGAGAAGGGTACTATATTTTTGTCAGGGGATAGATTTCCTCGGTTTCTAGCTGATATGAGTTTTGCTGCAATATTGTTCTATCATCTTTGGATCTGAATTCCTTTAAGTTCATAATTTCATAAGTTAGATAAAGGAATGCTATCTGACTAATTCTTGGATCAAATACCATAGCCCCAATTCAGTCATACAAAGACTTCTTATATTGTACTAGACTATTTGCACCTCTGATATATTCAGGTAATTTATTCTATAAGTGTAAATCCTTTGTGTTAAATAATAAGTTACATTATTTTTATTACATAACTCTAAACAGAGCTATAAATTATGATGTTTATATGTTTTCTGAGTAGTATATACTTCAAAACCCATTAAAGACTAAAAAAAGAGAGATTAAACACCTAATAGGCAAATAAAAGTCAACCTCTGCCATGTCTATAATGTTGGGTATAAAGACCCACTGAAACAATCTATCCTTGTAGCATAGCTGCTTAATATCAGGTATATGTTTTTGTAAACTTACATTGTATTGATTCTATATAATTAAGCTGTTGATTGCTAATACCACAGAACACTATATTGTGCTCCAAAATTGATCTTCTATATATATATATATATATATATATATATATATATATATATATATATATGTGTGTGTGTGTGTGTGTGTGTGTATATATATCTATGTATATATATATATATATATATATATATATATATATATATATATATATATATATATATGTATATATATATATATATATATATATATATATATATATCATAAATAAATTAGTTAAGACCATAATCACTCTTGTAAAATTTTTGAAAATCAGACCCATCTGTCTCAAAGCCTTATTACAGATGGCTCTCACATGATTTTCAAAACAAAAAGGGGACTCAGTATACCAAGATCCTTATATTCATTAACTTCTAATAAATCAAATGCAGACAATGTAACAGATTGGGTCTATATCACTTAATCAACAACGCAAGCGATCAAACCACTATTTATCGAACCCTTTACATCAAAACCTCAAACCATCGAACAGACTTTTAATCGAAAATTTTCCCAGGACAAATTAACAGTTGACAATCTTTGGGAGTTTGCCCTTTTCTCCACTACAGTGCAGTCTTGGGGAGTGCAGTTCCCCACATTGGGGGGTGTGGAGGGTGTAGTCTCCACCTTGGTGGGTTGTAAATTTTATATTATTTTTGATGGTTGCTAAATTAGTCAAGTGTCATTTTGTCCTGGGAAATATTTTGATTAAAAGTCCATTCAATGGTTTGAGATTTTGATGTAAAGGGTTCGACAAATAGTGGTTCAGTTTTGTTTGGGTTTTCAATTAAGTGATATGGACTCAATAGGTCTCCTTAATTATTGTTTGCCAAAATACATAACATTGCAATTTTTCTTCACAGAATGAGAAGCCAACTGCACTTACACACTTATCTAAGAATTGTAAATACCTTTTAATATTAGTGACATCCCACAGAATTCAATAAGCAATTTTTTCCATGCAGTAACAGTGTAGCTGCTCCTGCATGGAATATGGCTACCAAACAATCCAGTAAACTACTGTTTTGATATGCATTAGCCTGGCTACACTATTCCTGCACGGACACCACTGTATAATGCTAATTACCTCATTTGCTGGTGAAAATCATGCTTTGAGTGGCATGATGCCAGGGAATCTTCTTGGGCTAGAATTTTATAGGCTCCAGGGCCATTAGCCTAGTACACAACTATGAACCTACGAACCTATGAGTGATTCAGCAAGTGGGCAGGCATCTGTGCAAGAATAGAATTAGTTGCAGAAATGTAGGCATGACAAAAATGGAGGCATGACAGCTGAAATAAAAGCATGTATTATAATCTTTAGGCATGCCAATGGCCAAATATATGGCCATTGGCATGGAAAAGTGCTTCATTTTTATAAAATAAAAGTTTTTTTTTTTTTACTGATCTTGGCTGTTTAAGCATAGGGCAGCGGCGCAAAACAGGATTGTGCCGAAAATGCAAAAAAAAATAGTGAAAACTCTAGATTAAGGGAAATCTGCATTATGCTATTATAGTCTATGGCATGCAGAATCAAAGCAATAGCAGGGAACAGTGGTTGGTAAGGAGAAAGGCTCTGTGGTAATGTAGTAACTATGGACTAAGGCAGTGGGGTGTGCAAATAAGGGGAAATTTACTGAATCACATATGGAATCTAAGTGCCAAACTGCACCTAACCGTGTAGTGCTATAAAGCAATGGTGTAAGCAGAAGGAACAGCAGACATGAAAATGGGGTGTGTCATGCTTGGTGTAATACATTGGAGCTCAATGGCTCCCAGAGAAGCTTAGCTAAGCACAGCTAAGCAAGGGGGTGTGTCTGAGGCTGTATTAACTTATTCCATGAAATGAAGAGCATGTTCACGTCCAGGGAGGGTCATTGCTTCGTGTTTACATGTACACAGTCTAAAACATGAAAAAAATGGAAATAGCAGAACTGCTTACATTTGGGCACCGGATTTGTGCGCTGTGCCTTGGGGCTTAAAAGGGGCGGAAATAGCAAGGGAAAAAAAAAAGGAAAATAGTTGAATAAAAGCAATCAAGGAAAAAATACATAGCTAGCAGGTGGAATGCATTATAGTCAGCCAATCATACAGGTAGCATCTGCATCACAATAGTATACACTACACAAACACCTTACAGTCTGGTTTTTCCCACAACCTCTGCTCCATTGGTGTACACATGTGGGGGAATTTTAACATGAAAAATGTTATGGGCTACCATTGCTTTGATCCATCAGTATGTGCTAGAAGCTGCGAGTAGTGAAGAGGATAATGCTGACAACTGTCACAGACCGAGGAGGAGGAGAAGTGTGTTCAGACCCAAGGTAACTTACCAGGGGCTACATGGTCTGGAGAGAGCAGAATGCTACAGGGTGGGCAGAGACATACTTCAGCAAATCACTGAGCTGTACCGCCCTCAACTCAGACCTAGAACAACAGAGGGGAACCCACCCAGTAGATACCAAGGTATGTGTAGCCTTAAGAATTCTAACTATAGGTAATTTCCAAAGACCTACTGGGGATATCATGGGGGTCTCATAGGCATCTGCATCCAGGGTACTCCACCATTTCTGAGATGTCATGCTACCACATGCCGGTGAGCACATTTACTTCCACAACACCCGTGAGGAGAGGACCTGACCACTGTGTAACAGAATACTCAAAGGTACTGGGTGCGATAGACTGCACACACATCCACATCAAAGCACCACCTGTTGAACAGGGTAGGGTCTACATAAACTACAAGGGATTCCCCTCCATCAACTGCCAGGTCATGTGCAATGCCCAGGGCATTATCATGAATGTGTGTGCTGGCAGCCCTGGAAGCTATCACAACTCTCACATCTGTCATTCATCACAGCTGTACCAAGAATTTTCCAGTGGGGATATCCCATCTGGCCATCTGGTGGGGGATGCTGGCTATGCATTGGTGCTGTGGATGATGACACCCATCAGAAATGCACACACACCCACACAAAAACACCATACTGAGGCACACACACAAACCAGGATCAGTATAGAGTATGTGTTTGGGATTGTCAAGTCACGGTGCCGCTGTTTTGATATATCTGGTGGAGCCTTGCAGTACGCTCCGGCCACATGTGCACACATGTTCATAGTATGTGCCATGCAACACAATATGTACCTGCAGAAATAGCTGAAGCAGGAACAGCATGGGAGTGGCCACACAGTCCACCAGCATTGCCAAGGTCCCCATAGGCACAGAAGGACTCACAGGAGGAGGCCCCTATGCCTGCTCTTGTAGGCAGACAGAGGCTTGCCCAGTATGCTCAGGCCTTGGCAAAGAGGCAATGCATAGCACACACACACTGACACTGTAGGGACCTCAGAGACTGGCACCTCTCTCTGACTCACACACACAGTAAAATGAATGATACACATCACATTACCTGTAACTTACCATGTATAGGCAGTGTACAGTGTGCATCCACCATAGGCGGCCCTTAAGTGCCGTTCTCACAATTGTCACTGGCACAAGGTAAGTCAGTCTTCTTAACAATAAATGAATGGATAAGTATGTTTTGCCACCATATCTATGGTAAAGCTGCATGCATTCAAGGGGATGGGGTGGCCTAGTGGGATAGCAGCAGACAACTGACAGCTATATGGGACACCAGGAAATGTCTGCCCAAAACTGTCCTTCACACATTATGAAGTAGTACCCAAGGTGGCAAATCCCATGGCAGTATATGTGTGAGGGCAACTAACTGTGCGGTCATAGGTCACAGACATGGATGTCAGTGTGGAGGGTGCCATACCCACCCCTCACACCCACGCAACAAGTTAGCTGTAGAAAACCAGAGAGAAGTATCTGGTAAAGGCACACAAATGGCGTCAATATTGAATCACCCCCCCCCCCTACAGACTCACACAGTGATAGCACAGGAGGAACCACAGTTGCAGTAAGGCTATGAAGGGTAAGAAGTCTGAAGCTCAAATGTATGCCATTACAATCTGACCTATGCTCTTTACTGATATATCTCTAGCTTGCAAGACAGGGTACAATAGTATGGTAAATGGAACCAAAATGTTAAACAAATATCAGCACAGTCTATACAAATGTGTACAGTTGACAGGTGTGCCCCCCCCATATACACACAGAAATTCAGTAAGTTGTATGTTTGCAGGGAAATAGCAGCATAGCACACATTGGCAGGACTGTACCAATGCACATGAAAACATGTTGCCTGTCCACAATATTCAGGCATCAGTGAGCTATGTGTATGTGTGGTTAATACTGTCAGGATCTGGCCAGCATCTTCTCCTAGCAGTTGTCTTGTAGTGCCCTAGGTACAGTGCTGTCTTTAACAAGGCCATATGCAGATAACTGCAGTGCCAAATGTTATGAGTGTCCGTGACACCCACTGCTCTGTCACTGACATACCTGGAAGTCACAGTGCTATGTGGAATATACTACACATATAATGGACATCTTGAAGGATGTGTAGCCAAGGTGCTAAGACTTTTGCTTTTTGGTACTTTTGCCAGTGGTTATTTTCAATAATCCTTTTTTCTTATGTTTTCTTTTACATATAATGGACATGCCTGCACAGTACAATGCATTATGTAGCAATATCCATAACCCCCAACCTCTGACAGCAAGATGTCTAGACAAAGGCAGAAATAAAATTGGAACAAAGGCACAATTATAGGCATGTGTTGTAAATATTGACCTTAAATACTGAGAAAGTTGGTAAGGTGAGGAGTTTGCAGAAGCAGGAATTGTCTGAAGGTTATGTAGTCTGAAACAATAATGTCTGTATTATTTTGTAACACCACACTTCAATTATATGTTACTAACTTGCCATAAAAACACAAGTTTATGCAGACAGGATGAAGCAATTAGCCAAACACCTGGACAACCTGCCAAAAAATGTACAGGTGAGAGGTATGTCCACACAAGGATATGACATCTCAGGTTAGAAAGATACCACACAAGTAGGAGAGCCCCAGCCAGTATATCACCAAGTTGCTGGGCTGTTTACACAGCCCATCGTCACTCAACTGGCTTTAGCCACACCTCACAAATGGCCTCGTTGGGCAAGAATGTACATAGCTGCCCTCATAATATTGGTCTATGCATCATACAACTAATATTCCTCTGGTAAATCACTGTGATGATCTGAGGATGTCAGGCACTAGGTAATGACACAATACGTTGCAGTGTCAGACTACAGATATGTCCGAAAATGTCTGCTAAAGAAACCCAGTGCCCTGAGAAAGTCCTGTGTACTCCTGAGAGGTATGGCTATAGCACACAAAACCCTGGACTGGAGTACACCTATCTCTGGAATGGGAGTCCCACTCTAACTATAGAAGGTCACACTGGGCATGCTCCTAGAGAATCACAGGACATGTTGGAAACCACATCTGACTATATGACTGTATTGTGTATATATGTGCATATACACCTTAACTGTCCCCACGCACTCACATCAGACAGGATTACCCTCAGCTAGCTGTAGGTGGCCCATATGTGATATATCTGCATCTGTTGTGTGAGATACAGAAACATATATATGGTCAAAAGATAACATATGTCAAGCATACACACACATAGATGTGGGGAACTTAGAGACAGACAGTGCTACAGAGAGAGAGAGGCACATGGGGGAAACAGACAGAGTGAATTACACACATGGATACCCTGAATGGCATACAGTGATGTCCTGCTGTGGACAGTGGCATACCAGTTGTAAACAGTTGCATGTGCCGGCATAAAAGGTGAACCGCGTTGTGTAATAGTACTGAAGGTGGGTTTATAATATCACATCACCTAATTGTGTGTGTGTGTGTGTGTGTGTGTGTGTGTGTGTGTGTGTGTGTGTGTGTGTGTGTGTGTGTGTGTGTGTGTGTCCATAGGTCTAAGTATTAGGAGACTGTTCCCACTAAGTACACTTCACATTGCCCTACTTCACAAGATATGCTACTGTCATTCACCTTAGAAGTAGCACTGGACACCTATCATCATTCTAAGCTCTGTAGCATGTGTGATAAGTGCGTAACACTATAGTACAAATAACTAGATAGATAGGGGTTCTAATCTTAATACTAGCAAATGTGTGTGTGACACTTGTGTGTGCGAGAGTGAGGGAGTGTTTGTTTGCAGGTGAAACAGTTTTCGGCCATTCACACCCACAACACTTTCCAGTGCCCCACTTCATCAGTCCTGCTGATGTCATTCCCCTTATCAGCACCTTTGGCCAGTTGTCAACCCAGTAAGCTCCGTAGCATGTGTGATATACCTCTCAACCTGGAAACATCAAAAATCTGGACAAGGCCCATGAAAAATAGGTACAAATCTGCATGCTGATTAACATACAATTTGCATACATTATTAAGTAATCCCACCCACTCCGATGGAATTGTGGGATACCAACTTTCAAATGCAAACTGAAGAACAGACAATCAAAATATGGCACCAGAGTCCCCCTGCAGCCATTCCAATGTCCCATTACCTGGCTATTTCACCCCATTTGTAAAGAAAAAGGTGTACTTGCTGTAAAGTGAAACACACTTTATTCAAATAAAAGGTAAGCGCTTTCGAGGTTACACTCTTCTTCAGACCTTAATAAAAACTAAAAATACATTCACAGTTTAAATATATAAAGCACCCGATAAAAACATGCAATAAAAAAATCAGTGGGGCAAACCCCTTTTCCTTAAAATAGGCTTTAAACAAACAGCTCTGTTCAAACTGTGGAGCATAAGCCTTGAAGTCAACTATCCACCTTACCTCTATACATTCAGTCTCATTACAAATGTCTTCTTCTCTAAGGCTTTCATTTATTTTTTGTAATACTAAAAATGTAAAGGTGTGCTGAGCACCACAGTCAGATACATGCTTAGCTAGTGCATTTGTAGATTTATTGTTGCGTATATCATTTAAGTGCTCCATAACCCTCTCTTTCAACATACGGTTAGTTTTACCTATGTAGAATGCCCTGCATAGGTTGCACTTAGCTAAATACACTATATTTTTGGTGCAACAATCAGCATAAAAATGAAATTCGATAGGTGTTAAATGCAGCGGATGTTTGAAAATGCAAGTAGACCATATACTTTAACAAATCTTACATGCCCTACAGGCAAATGTGCCTTTATGCTGCGAAGTGAATCTTTCATTCATTCTGTTACTTTTATAGCATAAACGTTGTTTCAAGTTTCTACTGTTCTTAAAACTAAATCTGAGAATATGGCCTACAACCTTACCAATCACTGAATCTGTCAATAAAAGGGGCCAATTCTTCTTTACTATGTCACAGATTTTATTAACATTACTACAGAAAGTCAATCAAAACCAATTAATCATTTCTGTGCCCTTTCTCCCTCCATCATGTACAGTAGTAGTATGTCCTTCAGAGAAGTATGGTCTAATTTTATTACATTGCAAGATATTTGTTTCCTCTATAGCTTTGTCTACTTCATCTATCTTGTATCCCCTATCAGCAAGATCTACTCATAAATTCACTAGTGCCTCTTGTAGATCTTTCTCATCAGTATACAGCCTCCTATGACATAAAACTTGATTCTTGAGTATATTCCTAGTTATATGTCTGGGGTGCATAGTCGAGCAGTGGAGGGTGTTATTCTTCCTATAGCTTTTCCTATGTAGCTTGGTCAAAATATTGCCAAACGTATTCTTACCGATGTTAATGTTGATCTTCGTTTCAGAGTAGCACATAGAAAATGAAAGATAGGTAGTAGTATTCCCTAAAAATCTGAAAAAGCTCTCTAGCTGTATCTTATCACTATACCATGTGAAGAAGATATTGTCCACAAAGCATTTGTAAAAAGTGACATATTGTTTAAACATGTCACTACAGAAGGCCATCTCTTTCTCCCAATGGGCCAGCACAATGTTTGCATATGTATTTGCACATGCTGTGCCCATAGCAACCCCCACTTTTTGGAGAAAAAACTAATTTTCAAACAAAAATATATTGTTTTCTAGAATGAGATCTAATAGGGCACAGATCATATTGACTTTAATGGTAGAAAACTTACTCTCTTTACTCAAAAAGTGCCTAACGTTCTCAGTTCCTTCATCATTGGGAATTACTGTAAATAGAGAGTTCACATCAAGTGTTGCAAAAAGCACATTGCTGATGTCGCTGTCATTCAATGGACTGGCCCAATCATACATTTGTTCCAAAAACTGCTTACTGTCTTTCAATACTGTGTCTATTGTGTTCAATACATTCTTAAGCTGTTTTTCCACATATATAGACATGGGTTTGGTTAACCATCCTCTACCTAACACAATAGGTCAGAGAGGAGGTTTCAACTGATCTTTGTGGATTTTGGATAAACTATATATAACCGGTATTCTGGGATGTTCAACAGAAAAATTTGTAAAAAGTGAGTAATCAATTTGATTTGTCATAAGTAGATCATATATGTAAAAGTTTAATCTATTTATGATAGCATTCACTTGAAATTTCTGTAGAATAACATAAACTCTACTATCATATAGCATCTCACTCATTTTATCAATATATTCTATTGTATTAAAAATAACTATCCCACCACCCTTGTCTGCAGGTCTAATAACTAAATGTTCAGCTCTGGTATTATCATGGGTTTCAGTGAGTACAATATCCAATGTGGGGTGTGGGTTCTGGGTATATTGTCTTTACACCATGGTAACCCCAGTGCATGTCCCAAGGTCCACTGTATGGGGACCACCATCACCATCAACCATACAGATAATTGATTACACTATCCAGCCAAATGATGTATGGGCTGTGTGCAACTTATTGGTAACATAATAGACACACTGATATGGTAGATAGTTTCATAGTATAGTACTAGGCTATCTGCCCTAGGGCATTTGTAAGCCTAGCCATAGTGATGTGGCTTTTGCCACCCCATAAAGTGGTACAAAAATGTACAGAATAAAATTAGAATACTGTGCCTCTGTCTAGTAGTGACACAATGAAGGTCCCCTTATATAATAGAATTAGTTTACTGTGCCCCTGTCTAGCAGTGACACAGATGTGACCCCTGGGGTAAACTTACGATCTCCCATCCACTCATCAAGATTTCTCTTGAAGAGAGTCAGTGAGGGGCTCTGCCTAATATGAACTGGGATCCTGTTCCAAAGCATGGGTAGCCTCTGGGTTATGAATCTATCCCTCCAGCATGTCCTATTCATACTTGTGCCGAGGTTTAAGTCTTTAGCTCTCATGGTCCTGATGGATTTGGATCTTTTGAGGTGGAGCATGTCCACCAGATCCTGATTGGACATGACCTTGTACGTCATGCAGAGATCACCTCTGAGCAGGTGGTATGCTACTGAATAGAGCTGAAGTTTCTTTAGTCTGGCAGAATAAGACATATGTTGGAGACCCTTGATCCTCTTGGTGAGGTACTTTTGTGGTCTCTCCAGCTGTTGCAAATGCCGGGTGAGGTACATACCAAATGGGGCATTGTACTCAATCATGGGTCTGATGAGGGAGGAGTATAGGGGTACAATGACATCCCTGGATCTGGATGTGAATGCCTTCATGATGAGGTGTGCAAGGTAGAATGTTTTTCTAACCACTTTGGCAACGTGGGTTTCAAATGAGAGGTCACTGTCGACTTGGGTCCCTAGGTCTCTGATTACTTTTTCCGTACTCAGTGGGTTGCTGTCTATGTGATAATTTGTGGGTACTTTGTTTTTCCCAAAGGGGGTGTCTATACATTTTTTGGCATTTAGTTTAAGGCCGTGACTCCGGCAAAAGTTGTCCATTTCTGTGAGGCCTTTTTGTAGGATGTATGTGTCCGCTGGTGTATTGACTATGGCGCCTAGTTTGCAGTCATCTGCAAACTTTGTCAGCCACAGCCCTCCCATGTTTGCTTTAACATCTGAGAAATAAATGCCGAACAAGAGGAATCCCAGAACAGATCCCTGTGGGACACCACTTGTGACTGGCTTTGAGTCTGACATTGCTCCAGTGATTTTAACTTTATGGGTTCTGTTCTTTAGCCAGTTTGCAACCCATCTGGTGACATAAGGGTTTACGTTTAAGCTGTTGAGCTTATCTATGATGCCTGAGTGGGGTATTGTGTCGAAGGCCTTAGCCAAGTCTAGGTAGGCTGTATGGACTGCTTTGCCCTCATCAATGGCTCTAGTGACTGTTTCGAAAAAGTCAACCAGGTTCAAAAGGCAGGATCTGCCATTTACAAAGCCGAACTGGGTGGGGTCAAGTGTCTGTAGGTCCCCTATGTCTCTGTTTATGAGTTCCATAATGATTCTTTCCATAGCTTTCCAGACCAGGCTGGTTAAGCTTATGGGGCGGTAGTTTCAAGGGTCTGTAGAGGTACCCCCTTTGTAGAGTGGGACCACTGTTGCTGTACGCCACTGTTCAGGTACATATCCTGAAGTAAGGCTAAGGCTGAATAGCATTTTTATGTGTGGGTTTAGCTCCTCTTGGAGTTCACGTAACACGCAACCCGGGATACCGTCAGGTCCCACTGATGCTGTGTTTTTAGCTTTCTTTAGGGTGGTTCTCACTTGGACATCTGAGATGACAGGGAGATTACATTCAGCTGGGATAAGTATTTCTTCTTTTGGGGGTGAGGGAGGGGAGAAATTTGCACTGAACCTGTCAGCCAGAATGTTGGCAATATCTGTGGGTTCAGTGTATTTTTTGTTGTTGTGAACTAACTCTGAGCATATCTGAGGGTTTCCGCCCAGGTTTCTAACATAGCTGAAGAAGGCTTTGTGGTTATCTTTAGTGTCCTTAGCGATTTTTCTCTCAAAGTTGGCCTTGGATGTTTTTATGAGAGAACGTAGTTTTCTGCTAATGTTGATCAGAGATGTCTTCCCTTCATGGGTTTTGCTCTGACGTGCAGTAGCTTCCTTCTTTTGTTATACAATTTGTTAATGGCTGAGGTCCACCAGACAGGACGCTTGCCTTTTTTTGGAGAGTGACTTGGATTTATTTGGGATTGCATGATCCATGTATTCTTGGAGATGTCCGTAGAAAGCATTTGTGAAGGATTCGGCATTGTGGGATGTGGTATCCACTGGCACAGTAGGCTTAAAGGATACCATCTCAGTCTTAAGAAGAGTGAAGTCTGTTTTTGAGAAGTTTTTCACTGTGGTCTTTTGTGCTGGGGGTGGAGGTGGGATATGTATATCCAGGGTGATTAGTTTGTGGTCAGATCTCACTAGTGAGGGGTATACTTCCGGTGTGGAGCATTTTGTCCCCATGTTTGTGATGATCAGGTCTAGTATATTATCTCCCCTAGTGGGAGAGGTGACTAGTTGTTCCAGTGCATTTGAATTTATGAATTCCAGGAACCTTTGGGCTAGGGTATTAGGGCTAGAATAATGTACCCAATCTATGTTTGGGTAGTTGAAGTCTCCCAGTATGATGGTATTTTGTGATACATTCATATCCTCCAATGTCTTCAGGAAGGCTGAGTGGGGTTCCTGAGATTGGGAGGGTGGTCTGTAACATGCTACCAGTTGTATAACAGTTTTGCCTATGGTTAGTTGCACCTGTATGGTCTCTGATGCTTCATGTGTTGCTACTAACCTGGAGGTGTGGGGGTCCTTGATGAATATGGACACTCCCCCTCCCTTTGTGGTTCGGCCCGGGTTTTGGGGCCAAAAAGCAAGATACGAGGTATAGCCTGGTAGCGCTGGGGTGCTCTCAGGAGCCTTGAACCAGGTTTCAGTTACTGCACAGACATCGATGTTCTCCATGCTGAGGAGTGCATCAAGTGCCTGCATCTTGAGATTTAGACTTCTGGCGTGGAGCAGCATTACCCTTAGTTTTTTTCCATTTTTGTTTTCTAAGGAGGTGGGTTTGCCTTTTGAGCCTTGCCTAAAAAAGGCACTATGGGGGTGGCAAGAGCCTTAGCCAATATCCGGAAACCCAGTGGTGACAGGTGTAAGCCATCCCTTGTGAAGCAGCGTGGCTTGTCCAACATGTCATCCCAGGCAGACAGACATTGGATCCCCTTAGAATGACACCAGTATTATTAAAACTGATCATCTTGTCTTTGTATTGTGGTATCATTCTTGGTGAGGGCAAGATGCTGCTCAGGGTCAGGGTCATACCAGCCTGGGCTACATAATAGGAGAGCTCCTCTATGTCTCTTTTCATGTAGTCCAGAGAGGTATGTCTGAGGTCATTCACACCAGCATGGACAATGACGGAGTCATATTTGTACTTGTTTTGGAGTGACTTGAGTGCGTGTGTTATGTGGCGGATCCTAGCTCCCGATAGACAGCTCACAGTCACACTCTCCTTGTTTAGCCTGGTCAGCGGGTCATCAGTGTGTCTGACTATAGAGTCACCTATTACTAGTGTATCAGGCATGGTGTTTGGCCTTAAGGGCTGTGATTGGTTGACACACTGATTTATTGAAATATGTGTTGCATGTGCTTTGTTTTGAGGTGGTGGATTTTTGGATGTCTGCTTTGGGAGCCTCTGTTGTTTTGGTAAGTTTTTTATTAGAGCCTCCAAGTATGTCTTTGTGTTTTTATGTGTTTGGTTTGCAGTTGTGGTAGGTGTATGTGGGACTGGGATTGTTGTGTGTGTGGTTACCATCTCCTCCTGTCTGGTCATGCCAGCCCTGAGTTGAGAGAGTTCAGCCTCCAGTTTGGGTATATAGTTGCATCTCTCACATCTATTTGTGTTTGTTGGGAGGAGGAGAGGGTTGTCTGTGTACATGAGACAATTGTAGCATTGTCTCAAGATACCCAGATTGACCAGCTGAACTGGAGAGGACACCAGTAATCTACCACTCAACATGCTAGAACAGTATAAGGGAGTGCTGTATCTTTAAGGGACGTGGATATTCACAGGGGTGGTAGGTAGATGTAGTGCTTTACTTAGTACAAGAGTGCTTACTTAGTAGAGAAGTATTGAGAACAAGTGCTAGGCTTATAATATAGTGAGTAGTCTGATTATACCAAGAGTAGAGCTTCCTTAAGGGAAAATTTGAAGAGCAGACTTGGCGGAGCCAGAAGAAGTTTAACCTTGTTTAACTGGCGCTGCACTATGCGCACAACCTCGCAAAGCTGTGCAAACGTGTATTTTAAACAGGAAACTACAAAAGAGCTAGAAATGGTCCAAAACAACCAATTACTACAGCTTCTTGTGCTGAGGTCACTTCCTACAGGGACAGGTTGGCTGCTCAAGGCTCCTCACTCCCACTGGGGAGCAAAGAAACTTCCCTCTATTCAAGTAAGGTAATGGACAACACAGGAACTACACCACAGCCCAGAATACAGCAATGCCTGTAAACTGGTCTAAACTAGTCGAGGAGGCGGAAAACAAGGATTTTTTTTTTTTTGTTTTTTTGATAGAAACACACAGAAAATGCAGAAACAGTGATAAATCAGTTACACAGGCTAGCACACTTTAGTGGGCAGCCTCCACAGTTAAATTAAACAAACAAACAAACAAACTTTCGATCAAATTCGACTAAAAAGTAACTTTAAGTGTAGATTTTAAAATAATACAGCTAACAGTTAAAAAAACAGTTCAAGGTAATTCAGGGTAGGCTACAGAAGCTATTCAAGTGAAAAAAAGCAAAGATACTTAAATCCAGAAAGTAGTCACTTTTCTGAGTTCTCTGTAGCTAAGACCACTCTGCAGGACCACGAGGAGCTTGTCTGAGAAGTATAGCCAGAAAAAAATGCCCAGAGGCAGATTTTAAACAGGGAACTACAAAAGAGCTAGTAATTGTCCAAAACAACCAATTACTACAGATTCTTGTGCTGAGGTCACTTCCTACAGGGACAGGTAGGCTGCTCAAGGCTCCCCACTCCCACTGGTGAGCAAAGAAACTTCCTTCTATCCAAGTAAGGTAATGGACAACACAGGAACTACACCACAGCCCAGAATACAGCAATGCCTGTAAACTGGTCTAAACTAGTCGAGGAAAGGCGGGAAAACAAGGATTATGTTTTTGTTTTTTTGATAGAAACACACAGAAAATGCAGAAACAGTGATAAATCAGTTACACAGGCTAGCACACTTTAGTGGGCAGCCTCCACAGTTAAATTAAACAAACAAACAAACAAACTTTCGATCAAATTCAACTGAAAAGTAACTTTAAGTGCAGATTTTAAAATAATGCAGCAAACAGTTAAAAAACAGTTCAAGCTAGTTCAGTGTAAGCTACATAAGCTATTCCAAGTGAAAAAAAAAAAAAGATACTTAAATCCAGAAAGTAGTCACTTTTCTGAGTTCTCTGTAGCTAAGACCACTCTGCAGGACCACGAGGAGCTTGTCTGAGCAGTAGGGCAGAAAAAAATGCCCAGAGGCGGATTTTAAACAGGGAACTACAAAAGAGATAGAAATGGTCCAAAACAACCAATTACTACAGCTTCTTGTGCTGAGGTCACTTCCTACAGGGACAGGTAGGCTGCTCAAGGCTCCCCACTCCCACTGGTGAGCAAAGAAACTTCCTTCTATCCAAGTAAGGTAATGGACAACACAGGAACTACACCACAGCCCAGAATACAGAAATGCCTGTAAACTGGTCTAAACTAGTCTAGGAGAGGTGGGAAAACAAGGATTATTTTTTTGTTTTTTTGATAGAAACACACAGAAAATGCAGAAACAGTGATAAATCAGTTAGACAGGCTAGCACATTTTAGTGGGCAGCCTCCACAATTAAATTAAACAAACAAACAAACTTTCGATCAAATTCGACTAAAAAGTAACTTTAAGTGCAGATTTTAAAATAATGCAGCAAACAGTTAAAAAAACAGTTCAAGCTAGTTCAGGGTAAGCTACAGAAGCTATTCCAAGTGAAAAAAAAGCAAAGATACTTAAATCCAGAAAGTAGTCGCTTTTCTGAGTTCTCTATAGCTAAGACCACTCTGCAGGACCACGAGGAGCTTGTCTGAGCAGTATAGCCAGAAAAAAATGCCCAGAGGCGGATTTTAAACAGGGAACTACAAAAGAGCTAGAAATGGTCCAAAACAACCAATTACTACAGCTTCTTGTGCTGAGGTCACTTCCTACAGGGACAGGCAGGCTGCTCAAGGCTCCCCACTCCCACTGGTGAGCAAAGAAACTTCCCTCTATTCAAGTAAGGTAATGGACAACACAGGAACTACACCACAGCCCAGAATACAGCAATGCCTGTAAACTGGTCTAAACTAGTCGAGGAGAGGCGGGAAAACAAGGATTATTTTTTGTTTTTTTGATAGAAACACACAGAAAATGCAGAAACAGTGATAAATCAGTTACACAGGCTAGCACACTTTAGTGGGCAGCCTCCACAGTTAAATTAAACAAACAAACAAACAAACTTTCGATCAAATTCGACTAAAAAGTAACTTTAAGTGTAGATTTTAAAATAATACAGCTAACAGTTAAAAAAACAGTTCAAGGTAATTCAGGGTAGGCTACAGAAGCTATTCCAAGAGAAAAAAAGCAAAGATACTTAAATCCAGAAAGTAGTCACTTTTCTGAGTTCCCTGTAGCTAAGACCACTCTGCAGGACCACGAGGAGCTTGTCTGAGCAGTATAGCCAGAAAAAAATGCCCAGAGGCAGATTTTAAACTGGGAACTACAAAAGAGCTAGAAATTGTCCAAAACAACCAATTACTACAGATTCTTGTGCTGAGGGCACTTCCTACAGGGACAGGTAGGCTGCTCAAGGCTCCCCACTCCCACTGGTGAGCAAAGAAACTTCCTTCTATCCAAGTAAGGTAATGGACAACACAGGAACTACAACACAGCCCAGAATACAGCAATGCCTGTAAACTGGTCTAAACTAGTCGAGGAGAGGCGGGAAAACAAGGATTATTTTTTTGTTTTTTTGATAGAAACACACAGAAAATGCAGAAACAGTGATAAATCAGTTACGCAGGCTAGCACACTTTAGTGGGCAGCCTCCACAGTTAAATTAAACAAACAAACAAACAAACAAACTTTCGATCAAATTCAACTAAAAAGTAACTTTAAGTGCAGATTTTAAAATAATGCAGCAAACAGTTAAAAAACAGTTCAAGCTAGTTCAGTGTAAGCTACAGAAGCTATTCAAAGTGAAAAAAAAAGATACTTAAATCCAGAAAGTAGTCGCTTTTCTGAGTTCTCTGTAGCTAAGACCACTCTGCAGGACCACGAGGAGCTTGTCTGAGCAGTATAGCCAGAAAAAAATGCCCAGAGGCAGATTTTAAACAGGGGAACTACAAAGAGCTGAGGCCAGAAACTGTCTACA